>NC_142024.1:1675000-1885000 GCF_049901735.1 Notechis scutatus
CCTGGTGGACATTCTCAAGCTGGAACGGATGTGAGGTGCAGGGGGTGGATTTGTAATTTTTGACTTATTGGGGGAAAAGCTGGAACTTTTAGATTCAGGATTTCCCAGATGTGCCAGTTGTTACTACTCTAATAACAAGAAAACTTTGGATCTGAATATTATATGGTATGGGACATATAGAGGCAGGGGACGTATATAGACAATATATTTTTTAAAAATGTCAAATTCTACGTATATATCTGGTATTTAATGCACTGTCAAGAAATGATATGGAAATAGGCCGACACAAACTTTAGTATAGAAACTTTTTGTAAATTCTTTCTTTTAACATTTTATTTTTGGTAAACTTTTTAATATTTTGAACGTTCATCAAGTTTTGTTTTAAAATCCAAAAATAAAATAAAATAGAATAATCTAAAAGGGAATAGGCATATCAATAAAGTAATAAGAAGTCATAGATAGATTCGATTGTATTTATATTACAATTATATGGGAGTGTGATTACTGTTGTTAAGATGAACAAGAAGAATACTGTTAATAATGGACAAGTAATTTGAAATATGTACCTAACTGACGCTCGAGTGAAATGGAATGTTTTTTTCTTTGGTATATAAAAAATTTAACAGGAAAAAAAAAGAAAATTTTGAGAATATGTCTGTCTTGGAGTTATTGGTTGGAGTTGAGGTTTTCTGACACCCATCCAATTTTACAACTTCTTCTTCTTCTCCTTCTTTTTTGCCATGGTCGTTAAGTGAATCCGTTTGGTCGTTAAGTGAATCACACAGTCGTTAAGTGAACCCGGCTCCCCCCTCCAGACTTGGCTGGCCAGATTGCTGCCGATGTCATAAAGACATTTCCACCCCCACCACCCCCCAGTGGTGGTGTAACGTCGAACGGTTGAAAGTCGAGGACGAGCTGTTGAACGAGGCCCGTGGAATCTCCCGAGACTTGATTCTCTTCCCTTACCTTGGTCGCAAGATTTCCCAGTCCTCCCAGTTACGCAGCGGCATTCCCCAGTGAACCGACTGCAAGGAGAACCATTACAAGAACAGGAATGAAGACAATTCTCTCCAAATTTTCCTTCGGGGCATTCTAAAGAGGAGAGAATATAAATAGACACAAATACAAATATATTATTTATTTTTAAAAAAAAAACTTGTGATGTGCTGGATCAAATCCTAGCCAGGCTCCAATTTTGCCATCAAAGGGACCTTGAAGGTCTTCTAGTCCAACCCCTCCTGCTCAATACAGGAGATTTGATTGCTTCTTGTACCTGTATGACTATAATTAAGTATTGCACCTTATGATTCTTGACTTTTCTTTTATGGACACTGAGAGCATTTGCACCAAGACAAATTCCTTGTGTGTCCAATCACACTTGGCCAATAAAAGAATTCTATTCTATTCTATTCTATTCTATTCTATTCTATTCTATTTACACTGAGAGCATTTGCACCGAGACAAATTCCTTGTGTGTCCAGTCACACTTGGCCAATAAAAGAATTCTATTCTATTCTATTCTATTCTATTCTATTCTATTCTATTCTATTCTATCTACACTGAGAGCATTTGCACCGAGACAAATTCCTTGTGTGTCCAATCACACTTGGCCAATAAAAGAATTATATTTCTATTCTATTCATTTCTTCTATTCTATTATTCGTTTCTTCTATTCTATTTCTATTTCTATTATTTCTATTTCTATTATTTCTATTTCTATTTCTATTTCTATTCTGGAGGCAAGCCGTTCCACTGGTGAATGGATCTGGAATTACAGAATTACAGAACGGCTGTGTTGGAAGGCACCTCAGAGGTCATCCAGCCCAACCCTCTGCTCCAGTAGGAAACCCTAGACCCTTCCAGACAAGGGGATGTCCGGTCTCTTCTTGCGCCCACAATCAGAGGTTCTTCTCTCCCAAACGCAGGGAGGTTTTCCCCCCATCCCTTCTAAGCTGCCACAAAGGGCTTAAAGGCAGAATTTGGCCTACCTTGCTGGCACCTCTCTCCGTAGTAGCCCTGGGGACAACGCGGGGGGCATTCTCCGCTCACGGGGTCGCAGGCCACGCCCGAGGGACAGACACACTTGTGCCTGCAGCCTGGCCCGAAACGGCCCGGCTCACACGCTGTGGACCAGAAACGCAAAGGCGTCACACCTCAAAGGTTAAGGGGGGAAACTACTCAAGGGAACCATCTGGGTGGCAAAGGGCCTTTTTGGGTGTACGATTCTAGAGCTAGTTCAGCCGATCGGCGCCCGCTCGCCCATCTTCCCCCACTACCCATCCACCCAACTTACTCTCTTGGCACCTTTCCCCGTGATGCCCGGGCTTGCACAGGCAAGTGCCGTCTCGCTTGTCGCAGTGTTGTGCGTTGGCTTGCACGCACCGGCACTCTCCCGAACAGCCGATGCCGTACGCCCACTTTGGGCAAGCTGAAACGAGGGGAAGGGAAGGCGATCAGCCGGCTGGGCTCTGTTGTAGCCAGTCAGCAGCTGAAGGAGGAGGAGGAGGAGGAGGAGGAGGAGGAGGAGGAGGAGGAGGAGGAGGAGGAGGAGGAGGATGATCAGGGAGTCAGGATCAGCCTCAAGGCCACCTGAGAACTCCAAGGGGGAAGAGGGAATGGAGTTGGTGGAAAGAGAGATGGGGGTGGAGCCTGAGCCGTCCATCAGCCCTCAGGTGGAGAGTCAACAGCCCCCAGGTCTGGAGGTGGCTGATGAGGAAGAGGAGGAACAGCCGGGTCCAGTGCCTGAAGCGAGGATGCATAGAAGGCAGAGGAGAGGAGGGCAGTGGAAATCTATGGGCCGGTTCTTGAGACGGAAGAGCCACCGCTGTTAGCAAAGTCTGGGGATAAAAGGCAGGAGGTGGAGATGAATAAACGTGGCAGAAAACTACTCATCTCCTGGCTACACGGACTTGTTAGCCTGCGGCGAGAGAAAACCTTTTTCGCCGGAGCTGCCGGCGCTCCTAATAAAGGAATCATGGATTTAACTTCAGCGGGTTTGTCCTGTCGGGGCAGCTGGGTCCGAAGAGGGTCTTTCTTTCTGAAAACAGCCGCCGTGGGGCCCTTTACCTAGGTGGCAGAAACGCCCGTAGCGTCCCGGATCGCAGAGGCAGGTGCCGAGAAGCCGGTGGCATCGTCCACGGTTGGCGCAGTGGCATTTTTTCCGGCAGTGTTTCCCGAAAAATCCTCTGGGACAGACTGCAAAGAGAGAGACGAGACAGCGAAGGGAGGAAGGTGTTAGGGGAGCAGAGGAGGAAAAGGCAGAGAGACAGAGAGAAAGACACCATTTGACAGCTCCGTGTCCTGGTTCGCTTAGGGACCGTTCCAGAGTTACGACGGCGCTGGGGAAAAAAGCTGACTTTCACACTTCTGATGGTTAGCAGCATCGGGATTAAAATTGACAACCGACTAGCATTTATGACAGTTGCAACTGGGGGAATTCCCAGGGTTTACAGATCTTTCACAGATTAACAGAGCTGGAAGGGGCCTTGTCGGTCATCTAGTCCAACCCCCCACGCCCAAGCAGGGGACCCTCAACCATTCCAGAAAAATGGCCGTCCAGTCTCTTCCTGAAAGCTTCCAGGGGTGAAGCTCCCACAACTTCTGAAGGCGACTCCTGTTCCATTGAACATAGAAGAATAGAATTGGAAGGGGCCTTGTCGGTCATCTAGTCCAACCCCCTACGCCCAAGCAGGAGGCCCTCAACCATTCTAGACTAATGGCAGTCCAGCCCCTTCTTGAAAGCTTCCAGGGGTGAAGCTGCCTAATGAATGCAGATTCTTCAGAGGAATCCAAGATTTGGAGGGGGGGGCAGCAAGGATCCAGGTTTTTTTGGGGGGCTGGAAAAGTGACCCTGAGCACATCTGGAAGAGGGAGGGTTGTTGTTGTTTTTTTTGCCATCTTACCGTCTTCGCACCGATCCCCACTGACTTCGGGCGGACAGCGACAGTCTCCCGTCACCGGATTGCAGCTGCCTCCATTTTGGCAGGGACAACGAGAGCTGCAATTCTTCCCAAAAGTCCCTTTGGGGCAGGCTGTGAAAGGAAGATCAGTAATGACTCCCATAATCCCCTGCCCCCCCACCCCCGAGACCCATTCAGCCGTATGGGACTCCCGAGCATCAAGACACAACCTCAGCTTTTCACTTGGGCCGTGCAGCCAACGGGCGGACTTCAACTCCCAGAATCCTCCAGGTGGCATGAAATGTGGGCTTTCAACTCCCAGAATTCCCCAAACTGGGATGATATTTGGACTTCAACTCCCAGAAACCTCCAGGTGGCATGAAATGTGGGCTTTCAACTCCCAGAATTCCCCAACTGGGATGATATTTGGACTTCAACTCCCAGAATCCTCCAGGTGGCATGAAATGTGGGCTTTCAACTCCCAGAATTCCCCAAACTGGGATGATATTTGGACTTCAACTCCCAGAATCCTCCAGGTGGCATGAAATGTGGGCTTTCAACTCCCAGAATTCCCCAACTGGGATGATATTTGGACTTCAACTCCCAGAATTCCCCAACTGGGATGATATTTGGACTTCAACTCCCAGAATTCCCCCCGATGGCTTTTTTTTTTGGCTTTGGCTCTGAGGCAACGGGGGCTCTCTCTATCGGACGACTCACTTTGGTTGCACAAGATCCCCGTCCAGCCGGCTGGACAGAGGCAGCCAGTCCGGTTCTGGTTGCAGAGGCCCCCATTCTGGCATCCCTCGCAGGAGAGGCTGCAGTCGGTGCCAAAGGTGTCGTTCAGGCAGACTGCGAGGAAGGGAGGGAAGGAGAAAAAGAGGATCGGGAAAACGTCAAATGGGAGAAAATGTGGTTTTCTTTCAAGGATTTTCTTTCTTCTTCTTTTTTTTTTTTTTGCAAGTTTGGGAAACGAGCTCAGTCCGGGTGAAGAGATGCTGAGAGAGAAACGTCACTAAAGAAGCTGAGCTAAAATTCAAATATCTGTATTTTTTTTCCCCCCTTTGTTCTTCTCTCTTTCCTCTTTAGCTTATTTTCCTGGGTGTTACCTTATGGCTTTTATTGGTACGTCTTGTGACACCGAATAAAATTATTCTGAAACAAGGAAAAGGGAGGGGAAGAAATGCTGAGAATGTAGGGAGGGAGAGAGGTGGAAGGAAGGAAAGAGAAATGGAGGGAGGGAGGGAGGATGAATGGAAGGAAAAAAGGAAGGAAGGAAGGAAGGAAGGAAAAAGAGGGTGGGAAGGAAAAGGAGGAGGAGGGGGAAGGAAGGAAGAGGAGGAGAAGGGAGAGGGGGAGGGAGGAAAGAAGAGAGGTGGAAGGAAGGAGAAATGGAGAGAGGAAGGAAAGAGGTATGGAGGGAAGGAAAAAAAGGAGAGGGAAGGAAGAAGGTATGTAGGGAAGGAAAAGGAGGAGAGGGAAGGAGGGAAAGGAAGGAAGAGGAGGAGAAGGGAGAGAGGAAAGAAGAGAGGTGGAAGGAAGGAGTTATGGAGGGAAGGAAAAAGAGAAGGAAGGAAGGAAGGAAGGAAGGAAGGAAGGAAGGAAGGAAGGAAGGAAGGAAGGAAGGAAGGAAGGAAGGAAGGAAGGAAGGAATCTGCACCTACTGAACTTCTCCGAGACAGTGTATTCTCCTCTGGCTTCGGCCCCTTCCATCTCTTCATCCTCGTATTCATCATCAAAAAACGGGGTGAGCCCATCGTGGAAAAGAGCCACGTGGGGGAGCGGCCGGATAACGGGTCGCTGTCCATCCACGGCCTCTGTGGCCTCCTCGAGGTCTATGGCAAGAGAGCAAACACCTCCAAGCGGCTGCCCCATAAAGGTGGGAACAGAGAGGACTAGAAACATGAGCGGAGCAAACACACACACACACACACACAAAAAACCCAGCCTGAACCGGCCGGCCCCCCTTCGGTTACCATCCAAATAGGGAATTTCCTCGTGTCCCCCTCCCCCAAACTCGTGAACGTGTCCAAATTTTCCCTTCACACGTGCTGCCCCACGAAAAGCCAGACTTACGAAGGCAGCTCCTGCGATCTTCGTCTAATTTGAACCCGATCCGGCATCCGCAAACAAACGAACCCACCAGGTTACGGCAAAAATGTTCGCAGCCCCCGTTATTCGCCGAGCACTCGTCCAGATCTGGGAAATAAAATAAACAACAACAACAATAATCCTTTTTTTAAAAAATGTTTTATTTTTATTTTCATCGGTTAGAATGTTTTTGTTAATTTGAAGCGATTCTTTTAAAAATGATCATGTTCAAATGCTCAGCTGACTGAGTTTCATGTTCAATGAATAAAAGAAACAATCATCATCATCACCATCATCCTTTTAAAATATTTTATTTTTATTTTAATATGTTAAAATATTTTTAAGTTAATTTTAAATGATTCTTTTAAAAATAATCATTTTCAAATATTCAGCTGAGTTTCATGTTTAATGAATAAAAGTTAATAATAATAATAATACTTGTGATATATTTTTAAATGCTCAGTTGATGAATAAAATAAAAGAAACATAACAACAATAACAATAGCAATAACAACAACAACAACAATAACAATAATAATAATAATAATAATAATAATAATAATAATAATAATAATAATAATAATAATAATATATTAACACAACAACCACCACCAAATAAACTTGCAAGCAGGTTGTCTTTTCGGATGAGATACGGGCAGATTCCTACCCAAGATAAAAGGGGGTCAGACTAAATGACCTCTGAGAACCCTTCAATTTGCACACTTGTTTTGATGGACTCCGCCTACCATCGCATCCGCAGCCTGCGGGGTTGAGCTGATAGCCAGCGTAACAAACACACTCGTAACCCCCAGGGTAATTGTAACACCCCTGTTGGCAGCAGTGAGACCCCGTGTTGCATTCGTTGGTATCTGAAACGAGAGACATTTCCTAGTTGTGTGGGCTGACATCCACACATACACTTCACAAAAGTCATGTTGTGTTTGTGGGTTCCTCCCCCCCTCTGAATTTTTCTGTTGATTTTGGGGGTTTGTGTGTGCGTCTGTGTGTGTGTGTGTGTGTGTAAGGAGCTAAGTGGGGCGAAAAAACCCCAGCACAGTTGTGCAAAAGGGAAAGGGATGCGTTTCGCTCCCTCCAGATATTAGATTAAGAGAGTTGGAAGGAGCCTTGGAGGTCATCTAGTCCAACCCCCGCCCCCACCCAAGCCAGATGTTCCTCTCCTACTCAAAATTTTGTTCTAAAATGGGCTATATTTTTCCTCAAGTGGTTGAGTTCACCGTTCACCAATGCAAGTCTTTTGGTCTTCATCCAAGCTGTATCCGAAATTGCAGCCGCAGGCCGGCCCAGCGCTGGTGTGTTGGCACAAGTGGGAGCAGCCCCCGTTGCGAGTTTCGCAGCTGTTCACAATCTCCATCTCTATTCCTGGAAAAGGAAATTAAGTGGGGGGTGGGGGTGGGAAACGAGTCGGCAAAAAAAATGGGGACCGCCGGCTGATCCCGCCACCCAAACCCCGTCTGGATTTTGCCAAATTTCCACACACACCCCGTCCTTCCTGGAAACTCACGGTAACACTGCTTGCCCTCTGCCCCGAGTTCGTAGCCAGCGTTGCACAGGCATTGGTAGGAGCCGTGAGTGTTCAGGCATTGGTGCGCACACAACGCCACGCCCGTCACACATTCGTCTATATCTGGGATAAAGGGAGCAGGGTGAGAACATTATTGGTAGGTTGAGGGGGCCTTGCTTCTTTCCTTCCTTCCTTCCCTCCCCTTCCTTCCTTCCTTCACCTTTTCCTCCTTCCTTCCTTCTCCTTCATCTCCTTCCTTCCTCCTTCCCTCCTTCCCTTCCTTATTGATGAGCAAATGCTCGTCTATTGAAACATTAGAAATAGTTTTCGATGATAGATAAGACAGACAGACAGACAGATAGATGAGAGGGAGAGGCAGTTGGATAGATTGATAGATCGATAAGGAAGGAAGGAAGGAAGGAAGGAAGGAAGGAAGGAAGGAAGGAAGGAAGGAAGGAAGGAAGGAAGGAAGGAAGGAAGGAAGGAAGATAGATACATAGATACATAGATAGATACATAGATAGATAGATAGGATAGATAGATAGATGGATAGATGGATTGATAGATCGAGGAAGGAAGGAAGGAAGGAAGGAAGGAAGGAAGGAAGGAAGGAAGGAAGGAAGGAAGGAAGGAAGAATGGATAGATAGATAGATAGATAGATAGATAGATAGATAGATAGATAGATGATGGATGGATGGATGGATGGATGGAAGGAAGGAAGGAAGGAAGGAAGGAAGGAAGGAAGGAAGGAAGGAAGGAAAAATGAATAAGATAGATAGATAGATAGATAGATAGATAGATAGATAGATAGATAGATAGATAGATAAAGGAAGGAAAGAAAGAAAGAAATGGATAGATGGGAATAGATCGAGAAAGACAGATGAGAGATGAGAGATAGATAGAAAGAAAGATAGATGATAGATAGAAAGAAAGAAAGAAAGAAAGAAAGAAAGATAGATAGATAGATAGATAGATAGATAGATAGATAGATAGATAGATAGATAAGGGAAGGATATAGACAGATGAGAGATGAGAGATAGAAAGATGGATGATAGATAGATAGAAAGATAGATAGATAGATAGATAGATAGATAGATAGATAGATAGATAGATAGATAGATAGATAGATAGATAGATAGATGAAGGAAGGATATAGACAGATGAGAGATAGATAGATAAAAAATATAGTAGATATAAATATACAATTTATGTTTCTGTACAGTATAATGTCTGTATAATTTTTATATACACACCTATATATTTAAATATGCATTTAACAAACTATTATTATAGTTTGCAGCAGAATAATCATCAACACATCAAAGAGAAACAGTCCATAGTGCCTGCCATCACCCATCGCTAAACTGTGCCTCACACCACAACCGGCTTGGATTCGGGTGCTGACAAAGTGGCGGCTGAAGCGGCCGGGAATTTCAGGGTTGAAAATTGTACAAGGGGAGTGAAGCGTGAAACCGTGGCACTCCCCTTACCTTGGCAGCTTTTGTGATCCGGCCCCAGGCGGTAGCCCGGGTGGCATTCGCAGCGCGCTACCCCGTTGCGGTTGTGGCATTTGTGCATGCAGGCTCCGTTCTGGGTGGCGCATGGATTCCTCACTGGAAGGCAGGGAAACGGCCATTAGCTTTTTTTTTTTTAAAAAAGAAAGACCTTCCTACCTCTGGATGTCAACTCATAAAATATTTCTCTGGTCTTTTTAGAGTTGTCAACAGAAGGGAGCGAGGAGCAGTGCGGTGGTTTGGAAATCGAAAGTGCATTCCATAAATGTTTTGCAAAGATAGTAACTAGTTGACTGAAGTTTCTGCCGTGCAAATATCTAACTGGAGAGCATGATTGATGACTCTGGGCTATGAATGTGTCCCATTGGAGAATATGATTTATGACACCAGGGTCAAGGGTGACAATGAATGATGTACCTCGGAGAAATGGATAGATTAATGCTTAAAATTAAGGAGAAGGAATGACTGTAGATCTAAAAAGAATGATTGCTTCGCAAAATGAAGCAGCCATGTAAAATTGGCACGTGTATCGTTTTATCCATTTTATTATTATTTTTAGGTTTCTGGGGGTGATTCCAGAGTTTGTAAGGGGTGGGGGAACGACTCACCTACGCAGTGTTTGCCATCTTCTTTCAGCTGGTAATTTGGGCGGCATTGACATCGGTGGTGCGAGAAGCTCAGCTGCACGCAATCGTGTTCACACCCTCCGTTGTTGATGGCGCAGGGGTTGCCAGCTAGGGGTTGGGGTGGAGAAAAGTGTCAGACAGGTAGAAGTCCAACAGGTACACACACACACACACACACACACCAGGTGGGAGTCCAACTGGTGCATCCATGCAAAAGCCAGGAGCTTCTGCTTGTCCTAAATGGGAGACGTGAGTCCCGGAGGAATAAAGCCCTTTTCTTTAAATTGTATGTAACAAGAAAGCCAAATCTATTACTTATTAAAACAATTTTATCCATAGAAAAATTGTGTGGAAAGTCCATAGCAGAGTTTTTCAAAACTGGGTAGACTTCAACACCCAGAATTCACCAGCCAACCCTAACTTAGCCAGGAATTCTGGGAGTTGGTCTACCTACCTTAAAGTTATCTTCCTTCCTTCCTTCCTTCCTCCCTCCCTCCCTCCCTCCCCTCCCTTTTTATTTTGTCCCTTCTTCCTTCCTTCTCTCCCTCTCTCCTTCCCTTCCCTTTTTCCTATTCTTTCTTCCTTCCTTCCCTCCTTCCTTTCCTTTTTCCTATTCTTTCTTCCTTCCTTCCCTCCTTCCTTTTTTCTTTCCTTCCTTCTTTTCCTTCCTTCCTTCCCTCCTTCTCTCTTTTTTCTCTTTCTTTCTTTCATTCTCTCTCTCTCTCTCTTCAGGGGATATTTTTTCTGGGCGCCTCCTGAAATTTTGTAGCTTTCCAACTGAATAATTTCTCCCTGCCACTACCACCAAAAAAAAAGAAAGAAAGAAAAGAAATGCTCACCCCATCTGAACCTCAATGTGTTTTTTTTTTTATCAAACTACGTCGGCCAAAATGTTTGCATTTTGTTTGCATTGACCACGCTGCTAAGGAAATTCCAGCCTGGGACAGATAATGAGGACCAGAAGTTCTGGCTTGGCAAGAGATTAAAAAAAAAAAACCCAGACAGACTTTTGAGAATTGAAGCCGAAAAGCTCTGGAGGGAGGGCAGAAAAAATAATAATCAGGATTTACTGGGCACCCCAAAAGGCGATGCATTAAAGGGGGAACCCCAAAATGGCAGGAAAAAAGAGCAGCAAACTTTCCACTCCTGAACAGATCTTTTAAAATGGCTATTTAAAAAAAAAGGATCTTGCCTGGCTGATCTACATTGAATACCTTGATTTGGGACTGTAGCTTTTATTTCAATATTGAAATATTGAATCACTAAATAATGAAAGGTGATTAACTTAATAAAAAATATGTGTGTTATTACTAGAATTATATAAGCTTGTTCAATGGAACAAATGTGATTAATACTATTTTATTTGTATCAAAACATATGACACTCAGATGCCACACTGTTCACGCATTGATATGTTTGTAAAATAAATAAATAAAAACATAAAAAAAAACATAAAGGGGAATGAAAGAAAAGAATGAAGACATTTCCATACACAACGAAGCGGCCCCCAATCCCTCCCTCCCCGGGGGATTTTCCCATCATGCCTTGCAAAGGATGCTCCAAACCCCGCCAAACTCACGGAGACACGTCCTGCCGTCCGCGTGCAGACGAAAGCTTGGCTTGCACTCGCAGTGATAGCTCCCCGGGGTGTTGACACATCTGTGCTGGCAGCCCCCGTTGTGAGTTTGGCACTCGTCAACCTCTGGAAAGGAAACAAGATGGAAGCGTGGGGCAAAACGCAGCAGCTCGGCAGACAATCGTCAAAACCAGAGGCTGGCTATAAAGCCAAACTCCCAGGAAAGAACTCTTTAAAATTCTTCCATTGCTGAATAAGGGATGCCTGCCGCGTCCAGTTTTGGTCCCCGCGTTACAAAACAAGAGGTTGAGACTTTGGGAAAAGGGCAGAGAAGAGCAACCAAGAGGATTTAAAAGGCCCGGAGGATAAAATATAGGAAGAACGGTTGCAGGATCCGGGTATGGCAAGTCTATCGCTCTATAGAGCATTGCACACCAGAACAACTAGACACACGGGGAGTTTCCCCTCCCGAATGCCATCACTCTGCTAAACATAACTAATTCCCTCAACACTGTCCAACTATTTACAAAGTCTGCACTACTATTACCATTAACCTTCTCATCACTCCAAGTAGGTAACATTATCAGTGGGATAATGGACGGGGCTCAAAATTAATCCGGACTGTTTCCCCAAACTCGTTTTAATTCATAGAAGGCCAAGTTAAAAAAAAAATGCAAATAATTTCTGGCTACACACCCTCTTGCTTGAAATTGGCTGCGTTCCTGGATCTGGACGGACATTATCGGTGGCGAGATTTGTTAGTCATGAAATGTCTACAAGAAAACAACTAAGCTGAGAGAACCCCAAGGATCCCACTATCCTCCTTCTTCCTTCCTTTTCATCTTCTTTCCTCCTCCTCTTTCTTCCTTCTCTCCTTCCTTTCTTTCCTTCTCTCCTTCCTTCCTTTTCATCTTCTTTCCTTCTCCTTCTCTCCTTTTCCTTCTTTCTTTCCTTCTCTCCTTCCCTTCCTTCTCCCACTTTCCCCTCCTTCCTTCCTTTTCATCTTCTTTCCTTCTCCTACTCTCCTTTTCCTTCCTTCCTTCCTTCTCTCCTTCCCTTCCTTCTCCCACTTTCCCTTCCTTCCTTCCTTTTCATCTTCTTTCCTTCTCTCACTTTCCCCTTCTCCCTTCCTTCCTTCCTTCCCATCTTGCATCCCTTCCTTCTACTTTCCCCTTTTCCTTCCTTCCTTCCTTCTTTCCTCCCTTCTTCCTCTTTCATTCTTTCTTCCCTCCTTCTCCTGTCCCTTCCCGTTGCTTTCTTTGGGGGGGAATTAGAGTCACTTATTAAAGAAAAGGGAACTGAGCATCCTTAGATGGATTGTTTTTTTTAAAAGAAGAAAGAGTGCAAAAACATTCTTTAGCTGATGAATTTTTCCCCTCTGTTTCTGCGCCCAACATCTAGTTAAGACAGCAATCTCTCTCTCTCTCTCCCTCTCTCTCTCTCTCTCTGTGTGTGTGTGTGTGTGTGTGTGTGTGTGTGTTGGTGAGTGTGTTTTTCCTCCCTTCTTGTTTTGTTTAGCTCCCCACGCTGCCCCTCAATGTCTCCGTCTCCGCTCTGGAATTGAATATCTGGCTGGCTGCCTTCTTGTCTTTTGCCAAAAGTCTCTTTTCCAAACCCAAATCAAGGAAGACGTTCCAGTCCACCAAAAATGGGGCTTGTGTCCTGCAGGGAAATATTTGCATTTGTCTCTCTCTCTCTAAAGAAAGTTTTTGGAAGGCGATCCTGGTTTTAAAAAGCTTTTTTTAGAGGGAGGATGTGGAGACTTTGAGTTTAGCAGGCAGGAAAGTTTGTGAGCAAAGAGATTCTGGGTGGTTGGTTGTTGTTGTTTTTTTCCTCCTCTTCCCCTCTTTCCCATCTCTCACTTTGGAGCTTTATGAATGACCGGGAGGGACACCCCCAGGGCATCTAGTCCAACCCCCTCGGGCAGGGGACCATGATCTGGGCCTCTGTTTGAAGGCCTCTGGTGAAGGAAGACTGAGGCTAAACATCTCCAGGTCTTCGGTGGGTTTAATTCCCAGATCTCGCAACATTTTTTAACCCCCCCTCCTATTAAACCCCTGAATTGTGGGGCCCAGAACTGGAACCCAGGGCCAAAGTGTTGTGGGGTGGACCTCCAATGCGTGTACAGAAGAATAGAATAGAATAGAATAGAATAGAATAGAATAGAATAGAATAGAATGGAATGGAATGGAATAGAATAGAATAGAATAGAATAGAATAGAATAGAATAGAATAGAATAGAATAGAATAGAATAGAATAGAATAGAATTCTTTATTGGCCAAGTGTGATTGGACACACAAGGAATTTGTCTTGGTGCAAATGCTCTGGTCCAGTCTGGCCTTCAGAAGTTGTGAGTGCTCTAACACTGGAGGTTTTTTTAAGAAGAGACTAGACAACCGTTTCTCTGAAAAAGTCTCAGTTTGCCTTCTTGAGCTGGGGGGTGGACTATAAGACCTCTGAGGGACCCTTCCCACACTTGTTCTTCTTCTCTTCTCCTGTAAGCCAGAGGAGAGGAATCAAAGCCCCCCGGCCCCTCGGTGGACCTATCACCCGCTTTGTTTTGGCAGGAGCTCACTCACCTGGCTTGCTGTCCGAGCGTGCCCCGCCGTACCCCGCCTGCCCCCCGTAGCAGGGGACGCAGTTCCTCCAGAGGTACCGGTAGTGCAGCGCAGAAGCTGGGGGTCCCCCAATCCAGACCACCGCCAGGCACCAAAACACCAACGCGCAAAGCCGGCTCTCCGTTCCTCCTCGCATCTTGCAAAAACAAAGCATGTGTTATCCTTGCAGCTTCGCAAAAAAAACTCTTCAAAGAGCGAGCGAAGTGCATTCTCTCCCCTTCACTGCATGCCTCCTCACTCCCCCCCCCTCAAAAAACCCACCCACCCATGTCAAATTTCCTAGGTTTGCAAATTTTGGACGTAACTCGGGCTCCTTTGGCAGGTAAAATAAAAATTTTTTAAAAAATTAACTCTTCTCTCTCTCCCACACACACACACGAGCCTCCCCTCCTCATCCTCTCCCCACCTCGCACATATTTTCGGTTGCGTGCACTGCACACACACACACACACACACACATACACACATAAAACACAGGACAACCCCATCCGTGCGCCAAGCGCAGGAATTTTTGTTGGCTGATGGGACTCGATGGAGGGTTTTTTTTTTACGCATTCCTGGCCAGTGTCCAACCTGGATTCTTGCAACTTGGCCATGTCAACAATTAAAGGGGGATGGAAACAGGGGGGTGGGGGGGTGGGAGAGGAGGGGGCTTAAATTAAATCCACATTTTGGAAAGTCCTGAATGGCACAACCGGCGTACTTTCACACTTAACGACCGTCATAGCAGCGTTTCCCCCCCACCATCACGGGATCAAAATTCCTGCAACTTGGCTGGGTCAACAATCAAAGGGGGATGGAAACAAGGGTTGCGGGGGGTGAGTAGGGGGTGAGTAGAGCGTGGGAGTGGGGGAGAGGAGGGGATTAAATTAAATCCACATTTTGGAAAGTCCAACCACAGCGAACGGCGGAGAGAAAACATCCCCAAATATTATAAATCCAGGAGATGGTCGGTGTTGTTAATTTTACCAAGCCATAGGATCTCCTGGTTTCTGGGGAGAAAGACAGGCAGTCCTGAACTGTATTTATGGTATTTCTCTATCAGTGCTATTTATTTATAAACATCTATGTCTATGTTATCTATGTATTTACCTGTTTATATTGCATTTGACTATAACTGTTATCTATTTATTGTATTTATTTTTCTATCTATTGTATTTATTTTTCTATCTATTGTATTTATTTTTCTATCTATTGTATTTATCTCTACCTATTTCCTATCTACCTTATCTATCTTCCATTCTATGTCTATTATCTATCTATCTCCATCCTTTTCAATCTCTCTATCCATCCGTTTCTACCTCTGCCTACCTACCTCTGTCCATCCATCCATCCACCCACCCATCCATCATCTATATCTAATCTCTATTGTGTTTGTCTTTGTCTATCATCTATCTATATCCATCCATCAATCCATCCGCTACAATCTCTTTATAGCCATCTGTTTCTATCTCTACCTCCCCTGTCTGTCTATTTATCTATCTCTATTGTGTTTATATCTATCTATCTATCTATCTATCTATCTATCTATCTATCTATCTATCTATCTATCTATCTATCTACCTACCTACCTACCTACCTACCTCTATTGTGTTTACCAGTGTCTGTCTGTCTGTCTATCATCTATCTAAATCTATCTAATCTCTCTCTATTGTGTTGATCGCTTTCTGTCTTTGTCTACCCATTTATATCCATCCATCCATCCATTTCAATCTCTATCCATCTGTCTGTTTCTATCTCTACCCCTCTTCTGTCTGTCTGTCTATCATCTATCTGTCTATCTATCTATCTATCTATCTATCTATCTATCTATCTATCATCTACCGATCTCTCTCTCTCTCTCATCTATCTAGAGCATCTACCATCTATCAATCTACCGATTATCTATCTATTATCTATCTATCATCTATCATCTATCTATCTATCTATCTATCTATCTATCTATCTATCATCTATCTATCTATCTATCTATCTATCTATCTATCTATCTATCTATCTATCTAATCTATCTATCTATCTATCTATCTATCTATCTATCTATCTATCTATCTATCTATCTATCTATCATCTCTATCATCTACATCTATCATCTACCCCACTCCTCTCTCCAACATCTCTCATGCTTCCATCAAAAATCAGTCGAAGGCTAATTTGAACCTACACCAACCATCATAGCTGGTTACGTTCAACATTTTGCAACAAAGCTCCCTGCGACTCCATCCATGTTCAAAAACCAGAGGGGAAAGTCCCTTTTTTTGGGGTGGGGGGGGGAAGAGTAGGTGAGAACTAGAAATTAAGTGACGGCCGGTCCCACAGGGGCACCCCTCCTCCCATTTCTGAGCTCCAGGAGGCTGCTGGAGATGGACCGCTCTAGAGTCAACTCAACACCCTCTTAGCTGGACCTCTCCCCAAGGACGTGGTTGGGTTCTCCACCCCCCGTGGCTGAGGTGGACCAGGCTCAAACTAATCTGGTTTGTTTCCCTGGAAAACAAACTTTTGGAGGAACCGGTAGATCCCGGGGTCTTCTGGACACAGATGTGTGTCTCTTGGCTGAGCGACAAATTCCCCCACCCCCATCGCTGTTTTTCATCGCTCAGAAGAAGGAATTCGGAGTCTTTCTTGCTCTCCATCCAGATTTCTCTCCCCCCCCCACCCTTCCAATGCATGATGGATTATCAGCAAATATTAAATCTGCAGAGAGCAAATGAAAGCCAATAAATTCATAGAGTGAGGTTCCAACTGTTTTTACTTCGGTTCCCCCCCCCACCCAAAAAATAAAGGCTTGGAATTCGCTAACTCCTCAAAAGATCTCCTTCTTTCCCATAAATACTTCCATGCTCTTAAAAAAAAAATCAAGTCTCAGGCCAAACCAACTTTTGGAAACTCAACTCAACTCGTTGTGTGAATAAATAAGCAATCTAGGTTTACTTTATTATGATGATTATGATGATTATCATCATCTCTTTTATTCATTAAACATGAAACACAGTCAACTGAACGTTTAAAAATGTATCACAAATATCATGATGATATTATTATTATGATTAGGAGGGGCGGAGGAAGGAAGGAAAGGAAGGAAGGAAAGATTAGGGAAGAAAAAAGGAAAAGGAAGAAGAGACGGAGGGACAGAGGGAGGGAGGAAAGATTAGAGAACAAAGGAAAGAAGGAAAGGAAAGATTAGGGAAGAAAGAAGAAAAAGGAAGAAGGGAGGGAGGGAGGAAGGGAGGAGATTAGAGAACAAAGAAGAAAAGAAGGAAGGAGAAAGAAGGAAAGATTAGGGAAAAAAGAAGAAAAAGGAAGGAGGAAGGGAGGGAGGAAGGGAGGAAAGATTACAGAACAAAGAAGGAAAGAAGGGAATTACGTCGTTTATTTTTCTCCTGGCGGAGAAAAATCATAAAGCTGAGTTTTATGAACAGGTTTTTCCCTCACAAGCTGCAGGGTTTCAAAACCAGACGGTCGTGTTTCACTTAGCAACCGAATTGTTGGTCTCCATGATGGTCGTTAAGTCGAGGATTTACCCCTATAGGTTTATTTGCATTTTTAGAGTGTTTTTCTTTCAATATTGTTTGAAAAGGAAAGGAAATTTCCTTTCCAGTCTTTGGCTCCGTGCACACACACACACATCTTTGGCCTGGCGCGCACACCAACACACACACAACCTCAGTTTCCCAAAAGGGGGGAAAAAAGAAAACCCCACTTCTGGCTTAGAAAAAGGGAGCCCCATTTGCTTCACACTTTTTTGGGGGGTGTTTCAAGTGGCCCCAGGATTTGGGGGTGCCCCAGTAGCAGGTAGAGGGGGGCTGTTTTCCCTTACCTGAGGGACTGGTCTTTGCCAGGGTCCAAAGGAGAAACATTGCCGCTTATGTCCAGCTCCCGACCATAGAGTCCACCGGCTGCAAGGGCCCACCCTGGAGCATCTGTCTGGCCTCGCCCACCCACCCAGGTAAGCTGTAACAAGCCAGTTTCTCTTACAGGTGATTTTTGTGTTGGCAAATTGCACTCTATGGCTAGCTCTTTATGGGCAGGAGGGGTGAAATGTGCCCCCAGGAGGTGGGATTCCCTCTTTGTCCAAAGCCACAAAGTCCTTCCTTCCTTCTTTCTTTCTTTCCTTTCTCTTTCTTTCCTTTCTCTCCCTCCTTCCTTCCCTTCCATCCATCCATTCTTTCCTTTTTTCTTTCTTCCTTCTTTCCAAAATATCCTTCTATCTATCCACCCTTCACCTTCCTTTTTTTCATTTTCCATCTACAATATCTATCCATCATTTTTCTTTCCCTTCCTTCTTTTCGTCTACTACTATATCCTTCATCCATCTCTTCCTTCTTTTTCATTTTTCCTCCCTTCTCTTTTCCTCCCTCCCTTTTTTTCCATCTAGTATTTCCTTCCTTCCTTCCCTTTCTTTCTTTGGTTGCCCCTTATTTGTCACCCATCCTTCACTGTTCATCGTTTCCCTCCCACACGTTTATTTGCACACTTTGCACAAATGCAACCTGCACCCTTCCTTGAATGCACGTTGCACTCTTCCATGAATGCAACTTGTAACAGAATTGCAAGGGACCTTGTAGATCATCTAGTCCACCCCCTGCCCAAGGTGGAGACCCTACACGATTCCTGACAGATGGCAGTCCAGTCTCTTCTTGAAAGCCTCCAGGGATCAAGCTCCCACATTTCTCCTTATTTCCAGATTGAATCTCTCCTTGATCAGTTTTCACTTTCACCCTTTCCATGAATGCAACTTGCACCCTTGTATAAATGCAACATGCAGCCTTTCCATGAAGGCAACTTATAAATACAACATGTGCGCCTTCTCACGTGCTGCTCTCCCCGCCAAAAGCGGTCCAGGGGAAAAGAGCAGAAGGCGAGGCGCCTGCGCTCTGAACCCGCCAGTGCGTCGCCCTCCGCATAGGCGGTCGCCTCTAGAGGCTCGCGTGAGTCTATGAGGGACACTCCTCCGCGGGAACCGGCTCCGCCCCCGCGGGCGTCGGTTACGGCTCGGCGCCTGCGCAGAAAGGCGCCGCCCGGGCCGGGACAAGGGGCAGAAGCAGTGAGAGTGAGAGAGAGGGAGGCCGCGGCCGGCCGCCGGCGATGCTGCAGCTGCGGGACTCGGAGGAGGGTGCCGGGCCGGCTCTGCTGGTGCCGGCGGCCGAGGCCGACGTGCCCTTCACGCCGCCGGGAGACCTGGAGGCCTCGCTGGCGGCGGCCCGGCAGACGCTGCGCCCGCTCCTCGTCCACAACCCCACCCGGGGGGGCCGCCTGAAGGAGTACTTCGTCTTCCGGGTGGGTGCGAGGCGCGCATGCGCGGAGGGGGTTGAAAGGAGTGGGAGGAGGTCACGCACCCCCCCCGGGGAGACTGCCTCGGCCTCTGGAGGCTCTACGGGGGGGGCGGAGGGATAGAGCGGGAAATTTAAATATCTCCCTGCATAAAGTGCATGTAAAGCCTATGTAATCATATCTATGTATATTATGCATATTTAATATATGTTAATAATTGCATATATCTAGTATATACGCACCTATTTCACAAAATCTATGTAATATATATTAATATATATTTATATTTTATATTTTTTATATTTATATTTATATATATATATATATATATATATATATACACACATACTGTCTTATAGTCTCTAAATTGTATTTATATGCGTATCTATCTCACAAAGGTTAGTTAATCTATATTTAATATATTTTAATATTGCACATTTTTCTAATATATTAATGTAAACTATATATAACTATAATATAATTATATAATATCTATAATATATATACTCTTGACTCTCATATCTGTCTATATATCTGTCTGTCTATATGGAATTGTATTTATATGGACACCTGTCTCGCAAAACAGAATTCCTGGAGATCTAAACCCAAGGGCATAGAATGTATATTTGTGGGTGCGTGTATGTTTGAATATGTTTGTATGTATGTAAGTACCATAGAAATATGGTGTCATAGCAATAGCATTTATATGCTGCTCCATAGTGCTTTACAGTATCATCTGAATGGTAAAAGAAATGTATATACGGTGTGTCTGCATCTCTTATGAAGGTTACACAGAGAGAGAGAGAGGGAGGGAGGGAGGGAGGAAGGAAGGAAGGAAAAGGAGAGAAAGAGAAAGTGAGGAAGGAAGGAAAGGATGGAAAGAGAGGAAGGAAGGAAAGGAAGAGAGAGAGAGAGAAAAGGAAGGAAGGAGAAAGAAAGGAAAGGAAAGAGACATAAAAGGAAAGAAAGACAGAAAAAAAGGAAAAAAGGAGACGAAAAGAAGGAAAGAAAGACAGGAAGGAAGGAAAGACAAAAAGAAGGAAAGAAAAGGAAGGAAAGAGAAGGAAAGGGAACGAAAGGAAGGAAAAAGAAAGGGAAGGAAAGGAAAGGAAAGACAGAAAAAGAAGGAAAGATAAAAAGAGACAGAAAGAAAAGGAAGGAAGGAAAGAGAAAGACAGAAAGAAAAGGGAGGAAAGTAACAAAAAAAAAGGAAGGAAGGAAGGAAAGACAGAAAAAGGAAAGAAGGAAAAAGACAGAAAGAAAGAAAAACACAGTAAAGGAAGGAAGGGAAACTCACTCCCCGGCTAGGGAATTCTGGGAGTTGAAGTCCACCTGCCTTAAGTCTTTGTGAAGCGAGCGGTTAAAGATGGCTAACCCTCCTCTCTCCCCACTCAGCCGGGCACCATTGAACAGGCGGTCAATGAGATCCGGGTGGTTGTGATGCCCGTGGAGGACGGGGAGGTTCAGAGCGTCTGGCTGCTGACCGAGTAAGTCACAGGGCCCCAAGGCCTCCTTGGCAGATAAGCATTAAAAACAAAAAACCCACGTTTCCCCAAATGTTTAGCCACGCTGGCGCCTTTGCTTTTCCTCCCCAGAATCGACCACTGGAACAACGAAAAGGAGCGCCTCGTTCTGATTACCGACCGCTCCCTCCTGATCTGTAAATACGACTTTATCAGCCTTCAGTGCCTGCAAGTGACCAGGATCTCACTCAATGCTGTCGATACCATTTCCACGGGCCAGTTTGAATTTCCTCCCAAGTCGCTCAACAAGTACGTTCGAACTGAGTCGGAAGGGGCCCGGGAGGCCTTCTAGTCCAACCCCCTGCTCGAGCAGGAAACCCTAGTTCATTTCAGTCAATCAGAATAGAGCTGGAAGGGACCTTGGAGGTCTTCTAGTCTAACCCCCCTCCCTCAGGCAGGAGACCCTATCCCATTTCAGACCCATATCTCTCCTATCTCTTCTTTAAAGACCTCCAGCGTTGAGAGAACTCTTCTGGAACCTTCTGGAAGCAATCCGTTCTCCGGATTGTTTGGTCTCATTCCTCCCATTCTGACAACAATCCCCCCCCTCTGCCTAACCTTTTTATCTTAACAAAATAAAAATAAAAGTTTTAACAACTTGCTACTAAGGTTTTTAGTAATTAATTAGAAATTAAACCCTTTCCCCGACAAATCACTCATGGTCGGCCTGAAACGGTCGCCCAAGCAACCAGGCACGCTTCTCTCCGTCCTGCAGGAGGGAAGGCGTCGGGATTCGAATCCAGTGGGACAAACAGAGCCGGGCTTCATTCATCAACCGGTGGAACCCGTGGTCCAGCAACGTGCCGTACGCCACCTTCACCCAACACCCCATGGCTGACGCCGACGAGAAGATTGCGTCTCTCTGTCAGGTTCAGATATTATACAATCTTGGTTTCTTTAAGAAATTTACCATGTTTCCCTGAAAATAAGACCCTGCCTTATAATTTTTTTCCCCCTACCAAAAAAAAAGGCACCAGGTCTTATTTTTGGGGGGTATGTCATCCACTGACAAACCTCACTTGCGCACGTCGTCCCTGGGCTCCTTTTGGCTGTCCGAGGCCTTCAGGAACTTCTTCTTCTGCGGCCGGCAAGGCTTTCCTGAAGGCCTCTGCAGCCGATAGGATCGATCCTGAGCTTGCCTTGCCGGCTGCAGAAGAAATGGGCCGGCCAGGCAGGTGTCGGGGTGTGCGAGGCCTGGCTACACCTGTCCAAAGGTAAATAGTAGAGCAGCTCCACTACCTCCCCATCCCCACCCTAGCTTAATTTTTACCTGTCCACTCTGGAGTGGGTGGGATCTTGATTAGGGCTTATTTTGGGGGTAGGGCTTATATTGGGCGCACATGTCAAAATCCAGCTAGGACATAGTTTCAGGGTAGGTCCTGTTTTCTGGCCACGCCCCACTGAGTGGCATCAAGCTGGTCATGCCTATCCTTTCAGCCACACACCCGGCCCTCTAGTCCAACCACAGCCCTGATGCGGCCCTCCATGAAATTGAGTTTCGACACCCCTGCCTTGGGGGGGGGAGGGGAGTCAAAATACAAGGGGGTAGTTTCTCCCCAAATGGAGTCCCCTCCTGCTTGTGCAAAACCAGTTCCCCACCAGGTTGGGACAATCCACTGCCAGCCCACCAAGCCAGGCTTCAATCCACAAACGTTGCAGTCGGACATCTGTGGCCGGAAATCCATCGCTTCCCTCGCCAATTTCTGAGGTTCTGCGGGGATGACACCCACAACCTTTCAGCATGTCCTCCCCCCCCTTTTTTTTCTTTCTTTTCCTTCTGCAGCTGGACAACTTCCAAACCCAGCTAGTCCAGGCCGTCAAGAAAGCCCACAGGGAGTGTCCTCTCCCGGGCCGGGCCAACGGCGTCCTGCTCCTCGAGCGACCACTCCTGATCGAAACCTACGTGGGGCTCATGTCTTTCATCAACAACGAAGCCAAGCTGGGTTATTCCATGACCAGAGGGAAGATCGGATTCTGAAAAAAAAGCGGCAGTCACTGTCGCCTCCCCCCGGAAGAGTATAGGGGAGAGTAAAACAACACCAGTCAATTTTTTTATTTTTTAGTCCCGGCTCGCCGAAAATCTCACCGATCCCTCGCAACGAGAGGCAGCCATAGGGAGCCATTCACCATCATACCGGAAAATTACAATCCATTCCTTTCGGTGTGTCTCAGATGAGATCATTGTTATGTTTTCACGCATGACTTTTCCCCTTCCCGTGTCGACATGTAACCTAGGTTTCCTTCATGCGGGGTGGCTAATTCTTTCCCATGATTTCAAGGGATAATCGTTGAGAGTCGCTAATTTTTTCTCCCCGTAATTTCAATTTTGGGCAGCTCGTAAGTCTCTTTTGTGTTGCAACTCATTCTTCCCCTGTTCCGGCGAGTCAGCACACCTTACGAGTTGTCGTGGCTGGTTCTGTGTGTGTGCCTGGTGTTTAGAAAACTTTTCCGTAGCCAAAATAAAAAAAGTTGTGCAAAGAACCACTTCTCACGCTGTGAAATTCCACACAACAGCGCTCGTTTCCTGTGGGATTCTGCACTATGCAGAATCACGTTTTTTTCTGCATCGAGCAGGGTTTTTGTTTTTTTTAAAAAGGGGAATTTTCGATCCACTTGAAAGAAAAGACGGTGTTTCAGTCCAAAGCAGGGTACTAAAAAAAAAAAATCTACCAAAGCATGGGTGTTGAAAGGAAGAACGTGCAGTTTTAGTTTGAATTGTCCCAATTTTCTCTCTCGGTTTCAAATCCGACACTTAACATGGGGTGAATCCTGAGGCGGAAACTCAAAAAAGGTGGGAAAATTAAAAGTATTGCTTCATCCAGGCCCCAAAAAAATCTTCAGAAGAGAGAGAGAGAGAGAGAGAGAGAGAGAATATTGGAAGAAAATCTACTGCCACATGGGGAACAAATCATTTTTGAAGCATGTTTCGTTTTTCGGTGTTTGCAGTTTTAATTTCTGCATTCCTTAAACTGGTGTTTCTCAAACGGGGACTTGTTAAGACGTCTGCACTTCAACTCCCAGGATTCCCCAGCCAACATGGCTGACAGGAATCCTGGGAGTTGAAGTCCAGATGTCTTAAAATGGCCCAGCTTGAAAAACACTGCCTTAAAAACTACCGAGAACTGAAATTCTGCTTCCCCATACTCTGGTCCTCTTGATACCTCTTTGTAATTCGGCGTTGTCTCTGTTCACAGTGCACAAAAAGGTGGTTGCTGGGATGACGCCAGATATATGTCCTTGTTTGTGTTACAAGTTGTGTATACTGAAGCTTAATAAAAACAAGTCCATATGAATTGCAGAAGTGTTAACCCACAACTCCTTTCGGACTGCGTTTGTTTCACAGGGGTCCATGAAGTGCTTTTATCCTCCTCGGAGATCAGGGTCGGGATGTGTGTGTGAGTTTTGCTGGCAATTGGTGAGTGCGCTCACAAAATGGTTGCCATTTCCCGGGTTATTTGGCTTCCCGGTAAACGCTGGAGACGCTCAAGGCAAATGCTTCGCAGCGAGCTAGGTTTCTCTTTGTGCGGTGTTTTCTTTAAATAGGACTTTTAAAAAGATGAGAGGGTTATTGAGGCACCCTTTAAGCCGTGATTTATAAGCCACGATTGAAGGTTTAGTGTTCTGGGAAGTTTAATGAGCGGGGGTTAGCACTAAGAGGGTGTTAGAGCCATTTAAGATAGGGCTGGGAGACCACTTGGAAATCCTACAGCTTCAGCCAACCCCTTCCATACTAGCCAGGACAACTGTGTAGATAGATGTGTGCATGAATTCTCAAAAGGAAGATGAGGGGGAAAGGAGAAAGGCCAATAGAAGGAAAGGTCATGTTCCCTGTTTTTTCCTGTCTACCTATCTCTTTTTTCCCTTCTTTCCCTCTTTTCCTTCCTTCCTTCCTTCTTTCCATCTTCTTTTCCTTCCCTCCCTTTCACTTTTCCATCCATCCTCCCTCCCATCTCTCCTCCTTTCCTCCTCTTCCTCATCTCCCTCTTTCGCCTCCCTATTTCTCCTTCCTTCTTCCCTTCCACACAACATCTGCATGCCCACATTCAAACAAAAAGCAAACCAGAAAGTTGCTCTGCTTTATCCTCCACACAAGAACGCAAAATTGCTGCCCTTTTCATTTCGACCGCACTTTACATAGCAAACACGTTTATTGAAAACCGGAGAAAACAACAGCGCAGGTCGCGCACTATAAAATCTACATCCTTCGTAGGTTTCCTACTGCTGGTGCGCTCGCCAGACAGCTTCAACCTTTCCCGGAAAGGAAATTCAAAACCAGGTCTCTGGCCCGATTTTGAGTTTTATGTACAGATTTAAATTACGTGTGTGTGTGCCTAAAAAAACAGACAAGAGGGAGCAAATCCGAGAATTGCTTACGTTTTTCTCCTGAATTTGGAGACGTGACGTTTTAAAAACAATGGACGGTTTGTTTCGTTCACTTAGCTTCGTTTTTGGTCCAGTTGTTTTGTAGCTTCTTCTCTTTCTAAGTAACACAGGCAGAAATTGTCCTTGCTCAGAAGAATCAGGGAGTCCTCACTGGGGTGCCAGCACAACGAAGTCACCTTGAAGTCACCTGTACACACACACACAAAAAATTTTTTTTTAAAATTAATCCTTTCTTTTTTTTCTTTTGTGATAAATTTCCAGCCTTTCAGGTACATCCTTTGAAACAGAGGGAAAAATACAGTAATAATAAATAATAATAAACCGTATCTGGCAGCCAGAAAAGTACTACCGAACCACAGTGGGGTCTCTCCAACTTTTTCAGTTTAAATTCCAGTGCAAAATAAATGCCAGAACAACAGCAACCAGCTTTAGTACAGACCAGTTGAGCTAAGCCACGCCCAGGCTCCTTGCTCACAGCAAATACCGTTTCAGCTTCCAAACAGCCCTCAACTCCCACACGCTGACAGGACGCTAGCCAGATGAATACTGATGGATGCTGGTAGGCAGACGCAGAATTTATTTCCCCCTTATTTTCCTCCCAAAAAACTTAAGCCCGACCACATAATTTCGTAGCCAAGCACGGGCATCCAGCTGGTTGTTAGTATTTTTACCTTCCATCGGTATTTGCACGGAGGCGCATCCTGCGGCAGACCAGAGATACACTTTCGTGTTGCCGGTACACAGAGCGAGCCGAGGTTGTTTGGGGTCCCAGTGGAAATGCTGAATGGGGCCCAAATGCTCCAGGACTCCGTAAAGTTTCATCTTTTGGACGTCCCAGATCCAGACGGTGTTCGGGAGGTTGTCTGTTTAAAAACACACACCGAGCCTTTCAAGGAACGCGGCCTAACCCACAGCCAAACTTATTAACGGCGTTCATAACCCAACAGGATGTTGAGCTGGTGTTAAAAAAAATGCAGGGAGCCCTCAACGTAAAACAGTTCGCTTAGTGACCGAAGTTACAACAGCATTGCAAACAGAAGATAAAATGTGTGCCACATAAGGATGAATGCAACTGTACCCGTACTGGGATCCTCCCTTAGTTGCTACCAGTTCAGCGGGTGATTGTGCAGGCAGCGAGGCAGAGGAACAAGGGGAGCCTCTTCCCAGTGCGCATGCGAGCAGAGCTGCTAGAAGGCAAGAGCAGCTGAGGTAAAAGGGACAACTCGGGAGTAAGGCTGGGAGGCGATTGCCCCGCCCCTAAGGGATAAAAGTCAGGCCTAAACGACAAAACCTTTGCAGGAAGCAAAGTCGTTCGATCGGTTCAGAGTCATCCTTGAAGCTCTTTGTACTTCGGTTGGTTTCTTTTCTAGTTCATTGGATGCTTCTGTTTTTGGCGGCACTTCACAGAACCGAAAGGTGGGTGCTTATCTCAGGGGACTGTTTTGAGATTAATTCCGGCCGGGAATGAAAACAATTCCCAGTGTGGCAATAAAATAAGACTTGTTTTTAAAATAAGCGTGTGCGTAATTACGGTTTACGAAGCCTGGATCAGAATAGTCACTGCCATCCTCAGGCTTGTGAATTGGATTCTTTTTAATCGTGTCCAGCTTGGTAGCCGTTTTTTGTTTAAAACCTAAATAACATACATACATACATTGATTTTTCACCTTTTTAAAACTCATAGCAGACGGTGGAAAGGAAGGCTCAAATTTTTCACTCTCCTTTGTCCCAAAAGGCTCGTTTCGTCAGTTGGGACACACGAAGGGAAAGTCGGTTTACTTAGCTTGCCTCCAAGCTACTCACCATTTTTCGTGGCCAGGAAACTGTTGTCCGAACTGAAAGCTAACATCGCAACGCCGATCCTGGGATTGGCCCTGTCTGTGGGAGGTTTGACATGGTGCAAAGGAACGGGGGCTTGGACAACTTCATCTTGGAATTGAAACAAAAAAAAAACAAGGTTTACTTCCGGACCCTGCTCCTTTCAACCCCTTTTCACTAGACAAACTAGGTAACCAGTTTGTTGCAGCTGGTCCTTGACTTATGACAACTGAGCCTGTTCCCAACAACTTGCTGTGCGCAGCTTCCTCTTTTATACACTGTTCCCAGCTGCAGCTAATGAAGGGAATCAAGGCTCTTTCCTCCCTCGTAAGCCATGCAACCCACGTTGCTCCCTTCTCTATTCCTCCTGCGTGCCCTAGGATGAAGAGGGGGGTGGGCTTGGGTCTTCATCCAAACTCCCTCTCCCTTGTTCTATCTCTCCCCTTCTCTGCCCAGCTGGACTTTGCCCTTCCCCAGTTTCTTCCACAGCCAACAGAGCCACACTCGCGCTCCCTGTCAGCTGCTTGGCCTCCCCCTCCGAATCAGATTCTGACAGGGACATGACATGAACTAGCCACCAGGAGGTTGTGAGTTCTAGTCCTTCTTTTAAGCATGCAATCCAGCTGGGTGACTTTGGGCTGGGCCAGCTTCCTCCGCCTATCCCACTTCACAGGGTTGTCGTTACGGGGAAAAGACGAGGTGGAAACCTTCATTATAGATGCAAACTTTGATTTAACCAGAGCTAGATAGATGAAAACCAAATAAATAAATAGTCCTTTCCAATTTCTTTGTTCTGTTCCTTCCTGAATTCGGTGTTTTTCAAATTCAGCCACTTGGAAGATGTGTGAACTTCAACTCCCAGAATTCTCCGGAGGGATGGGGGAATTCTGGGAGTTGAAGTCCACCCATCTTAACTCCCCAAGCGCTACCTGAAACGTACATTTGGTCTTTCGGCTGAAGAGCGCGTTGGCCATTCTCTTGCTCGGGGGGAAGGTCAACTTCTCCAAGTCCACGGCTGGGGTCTTCTCGACTTCCTTGTAGACCACCTAGAAAGGAAGTCAGATTGGGCTGGGGTCATTCCCAAAAACACAACGTGAACCAACATGGATCTAACAGAATGACACAGCTGGAAAGGGGCCTTGGAGGTCTTCAAGTCCGCTTACCGTTTTGGGATCAGCAACGTTGACCGGATGGTCGAATTCAGCAATCTTCGCCCAGGTCACGTGGTTTAAGATCCGTACCTAGTTAAAAGGAAAAAGGCTCAGGATTCCGGCAGTTAATTAAATCACGGTTCCCTGCTTAAATTAAATTAAAATAAATCCATGACCCTGGTTTTCCCTCCACCCCTTTGGGTGTATCATAATTCTCCAACGAAACACATTCATAGCCAAGAGTCATCAATCACTGTCATGCCCCTGGTGGAGACTGACTCTGAGGGAGAGGAGGAACAGCTGGCAGGGAGTGGGAGTGTGGCTCCAGAGGTTGTGGAGGAGGCTGGGGAAGGGCAGAGGCCGGCTGAGCAGTCAGAGGAGGACCTAGGACCATTCTCTCTCCATCCAAGGGCATGCAGGAAGGAGACAAGAAGGGAGAAATGTGAATGGCATGGTCTACGGGGGAGGAAAGGGCCTTGATCCCCTTCATGGGCTGCAGCTGTGACAACTGGATAAGAGGATGGACCTGCATATGGGCCAGTGCTGGAAACAAAACGTGGAAATATCTCTGGTTTATGGTTCCTCTCTGAGTTTGGCGTCCTCCCCAGTGTGTGTTCCGATATCTGTGGACGTCTTCCAGCCTTTAACTTGCCTGGTTTGTGTTTTTTTTTTTACTCTTTACAATTTAAACGGCATTTCCTCCTTCTTGTAACTGTTTGTGTGGGAGTTTTTTGTCTCCAGTCAAGGATATTTGGAGCTTGGGAGCAAAGTGAAGGAATAAAAGGGGCTTCACCTGTTTTTTTGTGACTGTGTTTGTTTTGTATCCCACCCTGGGTCATCACAATCACATTCTCCCATTAGAGATTTGCGGAGGCAGAAATTCCAGTCGCTTAGTTATCATCTTTGCAAGATATGAATGGAATGCACTTTCGGTTCCAAACTGTTGCACTTCTCTTTCAAATTCCTCCCCCCCGCCACCCATTTTGTTCATGGCAACTCTAAAGCGGGCATAAAAATGCTTTATGAGTTAACAGTATCAACATTTCCGACTTGTCAATCAACGACTGAGGGGGGAAATCAAACCCGTAGGTAAAAACACACACACACAAAAAGGTGAGGAAATCGATTAAATGCGGCCTAGCATTTTGGATAACTCTCGAATCCTGCGTGGTCATCAGCTGCGCAACGGGAAATTTGGAAGGGGAGGGGCTCCAGGGGGGAACCAGGTTTGGCCGAGCTCACCTTCCCATCGTAGCTGCCGATGGCCAAGAACTGACTGCTGGGGCTCCAAGTGAGAGATTTCACGCCCAACGACCATTCATAAGCGCTGTAGGTCGAGAGGAGACGGCCATCGAGAGAGAAAAGCAGCACTTTGTACTGAAAAAAAGAAGAATGACAGCCATTTGTCCGCAATGGTGTAGGTAGGGTTTCCTGCCTAAGCAGGGGGTTGGACTAGAAGACCTCCAAGATCCCTTTCCAACTGTTTTCTATTCTGTTCTTCGTTTATTCTATTCTATTCTATTCTATTCTATTCTATTCTATTTTTCATTTATTCTATTCTATTAATTTATTCTATTTTTCATTTATTCTATTTTATTCTGATCTCTTTTCTATTCCATATTCTATTCCATTCTCCATTCTCTCTATTCTATTATTCATTTATTCTATTCTATTTTTCATTTATTCTATTCTATTCTGATTTCTATTCTATTCCATATTCTATTCCATTCTCCATTCTTCATTCTCTATATTCTATTCTATTTTTCATTTATTCTATTCTATTCTACTTTGATTTCTATTCTATTCCATTCTCCATTCTCTCCATTCTATTCTATTCTATTCTATTCTATTTTTTTTCCTGCTTTCTGTTCTGTTCAACTTCTGTTCCATTCCATTTTATTCTATTTTCTTTTCTTTCTTTCGTTTTGCTTTTCTATTCAACCAACCGTCTAAGCTAAGATGATAAACTAAGCAACTGAGATGCTTAAAGGCCTGGAGACGAAGACCTACAAAGAACGGTTGCAGGAATTGGGTCGGGCCAGTCTAGAGAAAAGAATTGGGGTGACATGATAGCATCTTCCAAATATTTGAGGGGCTGCCCCAAAGAAGAAAAGTGGGTCAACTTATTCTCCAAAGCACCTGAGAAGGCAGGACAAGAAGCAACGGATGGAAACTCATCCAGGAGAGAAGCAGCTTAGAACTAAGGAGGAATTTCCTGACAGGGAAAGACAATTAACCTCTTGCCACCAGAAATTGTGGGTGCTCCATCCCTGGAGGCTTTTTAAGAGACTGGATTTTACTCACCTCGAGGCAGCTGTCCCACACGGCCAACACGCAGCCATTTGGGGCCCAGTCGATTCCCGCAGCGTCCTGGGTGTCGATTTCAAAATGCTTGGGACAGAAAAGACAAGGGAAATAAGGAAAACCAGGCCGGGACTAAGAAGACGCAGGTCAAAAATCTCACCTGGTACAAAAGCACCTCAGGTGAGACCGGACCAGGGCCCTTTGCTCAACTCAACCTTACCTCCCAGCCCAGAGGAAAAACATCGAACAAGGAGAAACCCCCCAAGCAGGCTGGGAATCCCACAAAACCATCATCCAAGAGGAAGTCCGGAAAAGGGGATTTCCTACCCTTAAAAGCTGCCAGTCGCTGCAGACAAAGAGGCTCACGTAATCTTTGCAGTCCCTTCGCTCGACCAGGGCCAGGTAGCGCCCATCTTTTGTGAAAGCCAGGCCTGCAAAATAATAATAATAAAAATAAAATAAAAATAAAATCATCATCATCTTTTTAATGACCCCCTAATCAAGTCTGGGCAACTGAATGGAGCGGAGTGTTGAATGGCTGGATGCCTTTCCTGTCACCAGTGCGAAGTTTTGTTCAGCAGTTCCCCCCTCAATGAAATCATGAGTCTTGAGCCAAACTTCCAAAAACTTCCAAAGGATTTATTGGGAGTTAACATGTCCGGCACTGCCTGGATGGAGCCAACTCTGAGACATATAATTAATCATCACTCTTGACCCTGGTTTTCTCCCACCTCCTGCATGTGTCATAGATCATATTCTCCAACAAGACCCATCCATAGCCCAGAGTCATCAATCATGTTCTCCAATTAGAATTTTGCGGGGCAGAAACTTCAGTCGCCTAGTTACTATCTTTGAAAACATTTATGGAATGCAGCTTCGATTTCCAAGCTGCCGCACTGCTCCCCCCCCCTCCCTTTCTGTTGGCCACTCTAAAACGACCCTAGAAATATTTTTATGAGTTGACACACAGGTTGCAAAACTGGATGGGACTGGTTTAAAAAACACATTTTCTTAACGGTGGTTTTGTCTCCAATTGGGGTCTACCTGTTCAGGGGAGGTGGGAGATGATAAAAAAAATATATCTGAATTTAATTCACTTCACTCACCCTGCTGACAAGCTTTGGGGTATTTGATGTAGGACACCGATTTTGTACACAGGGACCAGACGGTGATACGAAGCTGTTAAAAGAAGGCAAGATTTAATTTTGAGGATGCAATGGAGGAGGCAGAGAAATTTCCTAGAGAATTTTTTTCCTTCCTGGCCCTACCTCCATTTGACTCTTAGAATTTTTCTTTATTTTTACTTTTTATTCAGCCAGGATTGCTGCCACATTAATTAACCTTGATTTTTTAAAAATATATATATATATTTTGCGCATACCTCCATTTGACTTTTACAATTTGTCTTTATTTTTGTTTTGTTTTATTCAGCCAGGATCGCTTTCCATAAGAGACTGGACTGCCATCTGTCAGAAATGGTGTGTAGGGCGTCCTGTTGGGCGGGAGGGGGTTGGACTAGATGACCTACAAGGTCCCTTCTAGTTCTATTCCGATTGATTGAAATGGTCTGGGATTGCTTGCTTGAGCAGGGGTTGGACTAGATGACCTACAAGGTCCCTTCCAACTCTTGTTCATCTGTATCTAACCACATTAATTATAACTTGATTTAAAATATATATATATATATATATATATATATATATATATATATATATATATATATATATATATATATATTTAATAGACGGACCCAAACAAACGGTCACGATTTTAGAACAGGAATTTTTTGTGTGTGGAAGCAAAGTGGAGAGAAGTAACAGCAGCCCTGGGGGGGAAAATGCACTTATGACCGTTTTTCACTCTTACGACCGGTGCACCCTTCCTGTGGTGACGGGATCCAAATTCGGATGTTTGGGAACTGGTTCACTTTTATGACGGTTGCAGTGGGATAAGTTTCCTAGCCACCCCCCCAAAAATAGCCATTATTTTGGAGACCAACTTTAAAAAACTGACTTTCCATTCGTGTATGTTTCAACAGATTTTATTATTCTTCCAAAATAGATCCTCCTGCTTGTTTTTCCCCCTCCAAACCCACATTGCTGGCTTAACGCACACGCACGCGGCCAGCCTCACACCTCTCCGTGATCGGGTGTCCGGTGCAGCTGCTCATCGGAAGGGAGGGAAAAAAAACAGCAGCGTTGTTGACATGCCGAGACCACAGGAGCAGCTGAGAAAGCAGCCTTTTAGACACGGGTCTGCTCCAGGAGACGGGGGTGAGGGCTGACAACGCCGGGCAGGTGGCAAGGGGTTCACCCCCCCCCACTCCGTCCCACGGAAAACCCCACGCTCCCACCGCCCACCCCCCGGCGTTCCTGACGGACCTCCACTCTTATCCCAGACTTGGTGGGGTCAAAATGATCCAGAAGGGGGTTTGTGTGTCTGTTTAGCATGGGGAATTTGGGGAGGGGGATTTTTTGGACTGGATAAATTTTTGGACAGAAACAGAAGAGGATGGATAGGTGGATGGATGGATGTAGATGGATATAGACAGACAGATATGTAGATATAGATAGGATAGATAGATGAGAGAGATAGGTGGGAGATAGATGGACAGATAAACAGACTGATATGTACATATAGATAGGATAGATAGAAGATAGATAGATGGATATAGATAGACAGACAGATATAGATAGATAGAAGATGGATGGATGTAGATAAACAGATATGTAGATATAGATAGGATAGATAGATGATAGACAGACAGAGAAAGAGAGATAGGTGGGAGATAAATGGATATAGACAGACAGATATGTAGATATAGATAGGATAGATAGATGAGATAGGTGGGAGATAGATGGACAGATAAACAGACTGATATGTACATATAGATAGGATAGATAGAAGACAGATAGATAGATAGATGGATATAGACAGACAGACAGATATAGATAGATAGAAGATGGATGGATGTAGATAAACAGATATGTAGATATAGATAGGATAGATAGATGATAGACAGACAGAGAAAGAGAGATAGGTGGGAGATAAATGGATATAGATAGACAGATATGTAGATATAGATAGGATAGATGAAAATAGATAGCTAGATAGCTGGATGGATGGATAGGACGAAAAGACAAAAGGGAAGGAGGGAGGAAGACAGGCAGATATGTAGATATACATGGGATAGATCGATGATAGATAGATAGATATAGATGATAGGTAGGTAGGTAGATATAAATAGATAGATATAGATAGACAGTCTCTTCCCGCCCTATTATTCTATCATCTTTGCCCCTTTTTAAACGTTTGTCCTTCATTTTTTTCCCCCAAGACGCTTGCAGTTATTATCTCCATCTTGCATTCATCGGAAAAATGCACGACAGCTACGCAACTATTGTGGCTGAGGGGATCTGGGAAACATCCCGGCTTTCTTCGCTCCCCAAAAACATCAGGATGAGGATCCGAAGAAAGTCTAAAACGAATGCGTTAATTCCTTCTTTCACGGTCCTGAATGGATGCGAAACACCATTTGCAAAAAAAAAAAAAAAAAAGGAAAATAAAAGGCCTTTTAAATGCGATTTAGGGCAGCAAGTTACGACAAGCCCCGATCAGATTGGTGGCAAACATCAATTTTCACCCAAGCTGGAATCTGGGAGCTTCGAGGGCAGATTTGATGTCTCCGTCAGGCCACCACAGACCCCACGTGGCTTCCCAGCCAGATGGAGGTGCCTCTGTTTTCCGTCCACGTGGCTCCATCTAACCACTAAGCCGCAAACCAGAATAAGAAACCACCATGGCTTACTTCAGGCCTCTCATTGCAGACCCCCCTGGCCTGTCCATGGGTGCCAGAGGAGTTAAAATGGCCGCTGTAAACATGCCACGGAAGCCACACAACTGTGCTCAGCTTACGACTGCATTTCGGCCCCAAATATATGTTGTTCAGTGAGGAAATTTGTGAGTTTTGCCCCGTTTACGGCTTTCCTCACCACGTTTCTTAAGTGGATCGCTCATTCGTCTCCTTTTAATGACCCCATAATCGGGATGGAGAATGGGCAGCTGAATGGAGCGAAGTGTTTTTCCTGGCCAGATGCCCTTCCTGTTGACAGAGTGGAGTTTTTCCCCCCACAGCAGATATATTCTCATTGTGCCCAGAGAGAGAAATATCTGCCTCTAGCCAGGATCGAACTCACAGCCTCCTGATTGTAAGGCGAGAGCTCCCCTTCTAGGCCACTGCACGACTCTTCTTCAGTGGGTCACAGCGGTTGTTAAATTAAGTCACATGGTCGTAAAGCGAAGCGGGCTTCCCCCTTGACTTTGCTTGTCAGAAAGTGGTGAAAAAGGGAAATCACGTGACATCGGGACACAGCCACCGTCGTAAATGTGAGTCAGTTGTCAAGCATCCCGATGTAAATCCCATGACTGCTGGGGAAGCCGCGACGGTCGTTAAGTCTGAAAAACAGCGACGGGCCCTCTTTTTTTCCAAGGCCGTCGTGGGTTTGAACAGTCACTGAACACACCATTGTAAGTTGAGGACTACCTGTCCGTAGAGCGACTGTTCAAAGTTACGACGGCCCCGAACAATGTGACTTACAACCCCTTTTTCACACTTACAATGGCTGAGGCATCCCCGGGGGTCACATGGTCCAAATTCGGACGCCCGCCAACGAATTCATATTTATGGCATCACACGATCCTCCTTTTGCGACGAGGGGGAATTAAATTCGCTTTTAACGACGTGTGAGGGCTAATTTAAAGAACGGCGACGCTTCGCTTCAAGAAAAGGGTCGAGGAAAGTCGTCACCCGGGGACCAAACTCCCTTCACACACTTCCTCACTTGAACGGCGGCCGTAATTCAAGGACAACCTGCCATCCAATCAATACAATTTTTGTGTGTATGTGTGTGGCATGCCCGAGAGACGTAAGGGGCTTCTCTGCAAACCCTAATCCTCTCCCAGCAGCTCTGATGGATGATGGATCCAGGGTGCCCGTCAGCCACCGGTTCAAATCCCGGGGTTATCCCAGCCAGCTGTCGGTCTAAGTTATTATTATAGTCCCCTTGTTTACGGTCCCAAAGTAAGTCTACCCACGCGGCCACGGCAGCTGGCTGGAGGCGAGCCCGAGAGGAAATATTTCCCCGTCTGTCCCTATCTGCCACCCCCCCCAACCCCTTCCAAAGACCCTGGAAAGAGGGCAGAGAAGAGCAATGGAGAGGACCGAAGGGGCTGGAAGGTCAAACAGGATAGCCGGGTTCCAATATTTGGGGGGGCTGCCCCAAAGAAGGGGCGGGGGGAGTCAAGCTATTCTTCAAAGCACTTGAAGGGCAGGACAAGAAACGATGGATGGAAACGAATCCAGGAGAGAAACAACCTGGAATTAAGGAGGAATTTCCTGATGAGGACAATGGACCAGTGGAACAGCCTGCCACCAGAAGTTGTGAACGCTCCATCACTGGAGGCTTTTAAGAAGAGATTACACAACCATTTGTCTGAAATGCTACAGGGTTTCCGGCTTGAGCTGGATATCTTCTTTACTGTAACCTTCAGGTCCCCCATTCCTAATTTAAAAAATATATTTCAGGCTTCAAATCTATAGGTTGTTTAATCATTTTTCCCCCCAACCATGTGTGTATTTTAGTCCAATATCTTTTAGCTTCTATAACAAGTCCACCACATAGGATAATATGTTCCCGGTGTTTGGTGACACTTCCAACACTTAGTTGCTTTTATCTTTGAACATTCTTGCTAGTTTTCCTGGCAATAAATGCCATCTATCAAACATCTGGGACAAATTTTCTTTCTACGCTGTCGATATTGTCAATTTAGAATGAAGACGGGTCATATCTTAAGGCGCTTTGGAGCAGGGAAGAGATGCTCCCTTCCCGAAGGACCAAATTTGGCTGCTTTAATTAACTTTAGGGAAATGCTTTCCTACAACTCCTCCCAATCCTAGATCTCCAGCTGTTCCTCTCTGTCTCTCTCTCTTTTTTTTTTAAAGCTATTTTAGGGGGCTCAGAGGTGGACGGGAGCGTCGGGAGCTCTTGGAGGGAGGGGAAGACCCCACATTTTCACCCACTCACGTGGAACTCGGTGGTGTTCAGAATGTGACGCCCGTCGGGACTCCAGGACGAGGCCACCAGCCCGGCTGAGCCTTCGTCGATTTTGCAGTGCCACTCGGGCTGTTCCAAGGACCAGACCTAAAAGGGAAGAGAAGGTAGCCAAGCCAGCCGCGCGAAACCTCCAGCGTCTAAATAACCCTGCCCTGGAGAGGGGGTTGGACTAGATGACCTCTGAGATCCCCTAGGATTGTACAATTTTCAGTTTTCCAACGCGATCATGAAGGACTGTTGCTGGAGCCCGCTACAAAAGTACATTTTCTTTTCTTTTCTTTCTCTCTCTCTTTTGCAGAAAGCCCTATCGGTCCTCAACTTACGACGGTTTGTTTAGTGGCCGTCCCAGAGTTAGGACAGGGCTGGGGGGGAAATGGCCCGCAACTAGTTGTAGGATAGGAATTGACAACTGGCACCGTGTTTACATGCATGTCACGTGGTCCCTTTTGGCAAAGAAATGGACAAAACCCAATTTCCTTATGACCGCTGTTAAAAGGTTGCAAAAGGCTCACATAGCGACGGTCCCAATTGTGGTCATAAGTCAAGGACTAGTGATAAATAAAGAGGCATTTTGGGCTTTTTTTTAAAGAGGCAGGATGGGGGCCTTTCTCCCCCAAATGTTAGATCAACTGGATGCTGACAGATATTGTGCAAAGGTTTGTTATCTTTAGAGCAGAAAAATTTAGGACGGCGTGGATTTTCCTACAGTTTCCTGGCCTTTTTTTTTAACCTCTCTTTTTATGAAACACCCCTTTATTTTTATATATGTTTATTATTATAACAATGTTTAATATCTTTTATTATTATTAAACCGTAATGCAGGGAGTTGAGCCCAATATTGACGTTGCTAGGTGAGAAATGAGTTTGGTCCCCGTTTTACGATCCTTCCTGCCACGTTTTTTAAGCTGCTGTTCTTAAACAAGTCCCACGGTCGTTAAGTGAATCTGATTTCCTCCCTTTGACTTTGCTCGTCCGAAAGTTGCAAAAGGGGATCGTCTCACACACACACACACACACACACACACTCCAGGGACACTGCGACTTGTCATAAATGCGAGTCAGTTGCCAGCCATCTGAGTTTTGATCACGGGGGGATGTTACGATGGTTAAGTGGGAAAAAATGCTCATAATTCGCTTTTTTTCAGTGCCGTTGTAACCTCGGTCCCTAAATGAACTGGCGTTAAGTCGAGGATTAGGCAGAATCCTTGGGCAGAATCGCTGAATGCCTTTCCAGCCAGCCATCTTCCCATGGAAAAGACACCCTTGCTTTTTCAAAATTTGCAAAAATGTGGGACTTTTTCTAATTTTTTAAAAAAGCAATCCGTCCCTTCTCTTTCCACGAGAGGGCCCCACCTCCCTTTTCTCCTTGAAATCGACTCCAAAAATTTGATTTTTCCCACCAGTTGTTTAAGCCATTGTTTTACCCACACACACACATGCACACCCTTTCGGTTCTGCTTCCCAAGGCAAGCTTTATTTTTATTATTTTTAATACTAGCTCGATGCCCGTGCTTCGCTACGAAACTATGGGGTCGGGCTTAGTTTTGGGGGAGGAAACTAAGGAGAGAAAAACATTCTGCCCCTGCCTACCAGCTTCCATCAGTATTCACCTGGCTAGCGTCCTGTCGGTGTGTGAGAGAGTTGAGGGCTGTTTGGAAAATGAAAGAGCATTTGCTGTGTGAGCAAGAAGGAGACAGCGAGGAGCCTGGGCGTGGCTTAGCTCAACTGTTCTGTCCTAAAGCTGCTTGCTGCTGTGAAAGTAAAACTGAAACTCCTCTCCTCTGCTTGTGTTTTGCCTTTTGGAACAGATTTCTTTTCTTCAGGTGGGGAGTGGGAGTAGAATTCCTTAGCATAATAATAATAATAATAATAATAATAATAATAATAATAATAATAATAATAATAATAATAATAATAATAATAATAATAATAGTAATAATAGTAATAATAATAATAATAATCCTTTCTTAGTGAGCCTCTCTAGAACCAAAAAGAATAGATTTCAAGTTTGCAGACTTTGCGGTTCTGGAGATTCTGTGACGATGCATGAGTGGCATTTCGCTTTTTATGTAGATAGATGAGGGACAAGATATATTGCAAAACCCGAGATACGCACCTGGACAATGCCACGTTTATACATGGCACAAAAGATAAATAGAGAATCGGAAGACCATTCAATGTGCTGTATTTGATCCAGGCAGGTAAACAGTTGCAAAATTTGAAGAGTGCTGACATCTCGGATCACCAACCGGTATTGTACCCCAGAAGCCTGAAAAGTATAATTTTAAATACAGCTTAATCATGAATTACTGTAAAAGAGAGATTCCCGACATATCTTTAAAAATCCCAGATATTTCTATCATTAACTCTCAAGGTGTTCAGTATTTTGCTCCATCCAGTCTCAACTTGCAAGGCTGACCCCAAGAAATGATGGGCATTGTAAGGTCCTGCATAAATTACGATTATTATTATTATTTTACTTAGCCTTATTGCACAAACCACAGCAAGGCCAACAAACCAGCATTAAGAAAACCAGGATTGAATGCAACGCCTCAACCAAACGCACACCCCAGCATGTATTGGCAGAAAGAGGAGCATAAGGATTCCCCGAGCAAAAAAAAGGCACACAACCAAATCAACACTGCACAATTTGAACCCACAAACGTCTGCTTACCACATATTTCCCATCCGGGGAAAATTTGCACAAGTGGTTGGAGGCTTTAAAGAGTTCAGAAAAATTCACCATGGTCCAACTTCACAGAGGAACTGACCCAGAGGATTCTGTTGCAGGAACTGAAATACAGAGTTTTTTTTTTAATATATTTTTATTTACAAAGGAAAAACAAAAAGACTTTATAGCAAGCTGCATTACATACAGTCCTATCCCCCGAAAAATCTCCTTTCATTATATAAATAAGTGTATTATTCAAAAGTTGTTTTTCTTACAAATTAAACAGCGAGAGAATAACAGAAACTGACAAAATAATTCCCAGGACCCCTCAAATATTTCAGCTTCCCCTTCAAATCAGAAAATACAGCAAACTGTGCTCCCCCAACCTCCAATTTTGCAAAGCAAGAATGAAGAATAAAAGAGTTTTTAAAAAAATGAGTGCATGAAATGCACATTATAAAAGCCCCCCCTCCAAAATGATTGAAGCACCCCCAAATTAAGCAGAGCAAGAAAAAAAGAAAACTAAACAGTATACTAAATTGCATCATAAAAATTATGCATTGAAAAGAAAATTTGGAGACCAGAGAAAGAGTGGGGGTCCCTATAAAGAAAGACTGGGGGACCCCAAAATAAATCAGTACAAGCTCCCCCCAATCAAAAATATTAAAAAGATAATTCAAAAAGACTCCTTCTTTTAAGGTGAAGTGATGCATTTCAAAAAGGGGGAAGGGGATCTTTAAAGTTCACACTGATCTCAGGGAGCTGCTCCTCCCCCAAAAAAATATGTATTAAAAATATGTATTAAAAAAAGCTGGAAAGTTCCAATTAGCCCTGATTTAACGTCTTATAAAAAAAAATACAGTTATCCTTTAATAAGCGTTGGAATCATGAATTCAAATTAATTGGCAGGAATTATGAAAATAAAAAGCTAATTATTTCCAACCCAGGCGAGATGGGGGGCTTTAAAATAAAGAAAAGGGAAGAATTCCTAAATTTTTTTTGGGGGAGGAAAGGGATATAAAATTGGGGAGACGCCCCTAGGGGGATCAGCCTCGAAGGGGGCTGTGGAAAAAAGGGGAGGGGTCCCCAATTGTAATTGGAGACCCCCTTAAGTACAAAGGGGGCTTGAATAGAGCCCCCCCCTTCAGCCTGGCAAGGGGAAGGAGACGGGGGAGGGAGCCCCCCTTTCCCATAAATTGGGGGGGCTGGGTAAGGAAAGGGGGGGCTGAGTGGGCGGGGCTTCAGCACCCTGAGGCGACGCGGGGTCCCCTTCAGTTTAGCGGCCGCATCTCCCGCCTGCAGCCGCCTCTGGCCCGCTTCGACGGTGTCGGCCAATCAGGAGCCTCTTCCCCCCCCCGGCAGGAAGAGGCGGGAGAAGAGGCGGCAGGAAGGAGCTTAAGGGCACGATGGGAAATGTAGTTCAGGGAGAAAAGAGACTGCCCGCCTGCGGGCTTAGGGAAAAGGATGGAGCTCTGGTTTGTTTCGGTTCCCTGCAAAATTATGGATGATTATTTTTTGGAAATTAAATATTACAATATCCGGGATGCGTTTGATAACCTAACTGTTTCCATTTGTCCTTAGTTTCAGGTTGCTTCTCTCTTTCATGATCTTCCCCCTGTTACTTCTCCCGCCTTCTGGTGCTTTGGAAAATAACTTGACTCCCCTCTTCTTTGGGGCAGCCCCTCAAATATTGGAAGGCTACTATCTTGTCTCCCCTGGTCCTTCTTTTTATTAAACTGGACAAAGCCCAATTCCAGCAACTGTTCTTCATATGTCTTAGCCCCCAGTCCCCTAACCAACTTTCTCTCTTTCTATCACTATCTCTGTCTGTCTGTCTGTCTGTCTATATCTGTCACTGTCTGTCTATCTGTCTATATCTATCTATTTTCTATCTATCTATCTATCTATCTATCTATCTATCTATCTATCTATCTATCTATCTATCAATCAATCTATCTATCTATCTATCTATCTATCCACTCCTTTCTCTCTCTCTTTCCCCATCCATCCATCCATCCATCCATCTCTATCTATCTATCTATCTATCTATCTATCTATCTATCTATCTATCTATCATCCATTTATCCATCGAACTATCGATATCTATCGATATCTATCTATCTATCTATCTATCTATCTATCTATCTATCTATCTATCTATCTATCTATCATCTATCTATCTATCTATCTATCTATCTATCTATCTATCTATCTATCTATCTATCATCCATATCTATCTATCATCCATTATCTATCTATCCATCTATCATCCATATCTATCTATCTATCTATCTATCTATCTATCTATCTATCTATCTATCATCCATATCTATCTATCATCCATTATCTATCTATCCATCTATCATCCATATCTATCTATCTATCTATCTATCTATCTATCTATCTATCTATCTATCTATCTATCTATCTATCTATCATCCATATCTATCTATCATCCATTATCTATCTATCTATCTATCATCCATATCTATCTATCTATCTATCTATCTATCTATCTATCTATCTATCTATCATCCATATCTATCTATCATCCATTATCTATCTATCCATCTATCATCCATATCTATCTATCTATCTATCTATCTATCTATCTATCTATCATCTATCTATCTATCTATCTATCTATCTATCTATCTATCTATCTATCTATCTATCTATCCATTTATCATCCATATCTGTCTATCCATCTATCTATCTATCTATCTATCTATCTATCTATCTATCTATCTATCATCTATCTATCTATCTATCTATCTATCTATCTATCTATCTATCTATCATCTATCTATCTATCCATTTATCATCCATATCTATCTATCCATCTATCTATCCATCTATCATCCATATCTATCTATCTATCTATCTATCTATCTATCTATCTATCTATCTATCTATCTATCTATCTATCTATCTATCTATCTATCTATCATCCATCTCTCTCTCTCTCTCTCTCTCTCCATCTCTGATATCTATCTTCTATCTACCTACCCCTCCACCACCCCCCTCGCTGCATCATATCAACCCAATCACACACCATTTTCAAACCCTTCCCCCGCCGACCTTCTCTTTAATCCCTTCGATTCGGATTTACCCTGAATTCGGATCCAGGGCCTCCACCCGCTCCCCTGCAGCGACACCCCCTTTCGGACCCATTCGGGGAAGAGAAACCAATTCCGACTCCAAGCTCCCGGTTTGGAGCTGACTCGGAGATCCGGATTCAGACAAACCCCACGGACGCCCCGGGGGTCTCTCTCCCTTTCATTCCCACGAGACGCGGGGGAGGGTCTCCAATTATTACAAAGCCTCCCCCCCCCCGCGCACGCTTTATAGGAAGGGTTCAGGTGAACAAATGAACACCCAACACAACACACAAAGACACGCGATGTACACAAAGACAGCCCCGAAATGTCAGTGGTGCGTAGATAAGCTTTTAAAAAGGAGTTCCTTTTCTTGAACAGACCACGGTGGGAATATTTTGAGCGTGTGGATGAAGAGGAGGAGGAGGAGGAGGAGGAGGAGGAGGAGGAGGAGGAGGAGGAGGAGGAGGAGGAAAGCGGGGGGAGGAGGAGGAGGAGGAGAAGGAGGAGAAGAAGAAGAAGAATAGGAGGAGGAGGAGGAGGAGGAGGGGGAGGAGGAGGAGGAGGAGGAGGAGGAGGAGAAGAAGAAGAAGAAGAAGAAGAAGAAGAAGAAGAAGAAGAAGAAGAAGAAGAAGAAGAAGAAGAAGAAGAAGAAGAAGAAGAAGAAGAAGAAGAAGAAGAAGAAGATTAGCAGCAAATAATGGGGCGCCCAATAATTTCACTTTTATTGCTTGAAGCGAAGGGAAGAAAAATAGACAAACCAACAAACCTTCTGCCGTTTTTGTCACCACCAAGTGGCTAGAAGCTAGTTTATGACATTTTCCGTCCCTCCGCGTCTTTTCAGCGCTTCCTTTGCGATGCCAGGAAAAACCAAGGCGTTTTAAAACCAAACGCCCCCTTCAAGACAATTGTCCGATGGGGCGTTAAGCAGAAAAAGGTGGTTGACATTAAAATGGATTATTATTATTATTTTTTTGAAAGGTGAAATTGAGGTGAGCTAAGTTTTTTGGGGAGGGGTGCGAGAGGGAGAATCGGGAAGGTGGGGTGGTGGGTTTTGTATTTATTTTATTTTTTTGAGAAATCTGAGATTTCAAGAGAAAAGGATCGTAAGCTAATACCAAGCAGGCGTAAGGAGCTAAGAAAGATGGAGAAAGACGGCTTCTCTGTTAACAAAAATAATATTAAATAAATATAAAATATAAAACACAAAACACAAATTATAAAGTGTAATAGTACGACTGTCCAACGTCCAGTACGATGGGCGGTATACAAACGTGATCAATAAAAGGCAGACTATAATTTCCACCAAAGACATAAAATGAATTATAAACCAAAAATAGCATCACAAACGGTCCAAAACGGAATAATTCATAAAACGATAGCAGATTCCCAGCGCGCTCAATCCATCCATAATAAAGTGCAATTTTTCCTTTTAAAAAAAGAAAGAAAGAAAGGTTCCAAGCCAATACACATTTATTCTTTATTTATTCTCAATGATTAGCACTTCCCTCCACGATTATGAGAGTCAATAGGAGTAAAAAAAGCAGGAAAGGCGAAAGTTTTTAAAATCTCCCCTTTTCGGTCCATTTGACTGTGTGTGTGTGTGTACACAAAATACAAAAATACACAAACACACACACACATATAGATAGATACACATTCTTATCATTTCTAGATAAGAATGCAACCCCTGAGAATCCTCGTTGTCAGCCGAATTACAAAGATTATTTAAAAAAAAAGAAATAATAATAATTTAAAAATTTTTTTTTAAAGCGAGACATTTGCGTGCAAAACACAATCTTGAACCCCGTCTTACTTTCAGGCCGATCCAGACCGCTGAAAAGCACCCCATTTGCTAATAGGAAAGCCCCCTCCACCATTTCAAGGCACCGCGTTTCAAAAGCCCCCTCCCCAAAGCCCCTGTAAAAAGAAAAGAAAAGAATTTCTAAAGTTTGCTTGCTTCTTTGATCCGCTGCTCGTGGGAAGGACGCGAGAGTCGCGCGTTTAGCCTTTGGGACAAAACCGGGAACGGCTTTCAAACCCGAGGGAGAAACCCCACAACCCATCGCGCGCCCCCCTCCCCAACCCACTCCAAGCCCACGCGCGACTCTCTTACCCGCTTCCCACGACCTGCTCCCTCCCTTCCCTTCAACGGAGCGCCCTTGCGCCTTAAAAACAGGCGGGGAGGGCAGGGGAGGGGAGGACTGCAACACCACCCACCCCCGTCCCGAGTGACCTAGGCTCCGATGCCCACGCGCTGCCCCCCCACCCGCAGATTTCCCTAACATCTTGGACAGAATGATGGGCATTGTTGTTCCAGGATTGGAGAAACCTGGGAATTGGGGTGGAGGGGGGAAGGTAGGGGAGAAGGGGGAGGGGGCATCCCCTCCCCCTCCCCTCCCCTCCCCTCCCCTTCTCCCCCTCCCTCCGCTTCGCTTCGCTTCGCTTCTCTTTCCTTTCCCGCCGCTGGCCGGGAAATGGCGCGGTTGCCACCAGCGCTTGGCAAGCCCAGGTGAGGCACGTCTGCAAACGCGGCCAGGGGGCTCTAGAAGAGGATCCGGGCATGCAGGCTGCAGCCAGACCTCTCCCCGTGCCAAGCGGGGAGACTCGGGGGGCGTCGGGATCAGCGTGGCTGGGGAAAGACCCTTGCCACAACGACGGCGTTGGCACCAGACAAGTCCTGAACTCTGCCAGCCCTTAGATGCCCACCGACCAGGTAAGAGAAGAAAAGGAGAAGGGGAGGGGGCAGGTGAAATTTGGGAGGTGGGGCACACAGGGGGACCCTCGTCCCACTGGGCGCTGACACCCTTGTTACTCTGGAGAGGTGCTGCATTCACACAACCTCTGGGCATTGGAGCAAGTGGGCAGTGAAGGACGGCAGCAACCTAGAAAACCCAAGGGATGGGTGTTCACACGCCACCTGTAACCTGGGTTCTGAAGGACGCCTTTGTCTGGCTCTGCACAAGGCGGTGGCCACAAGCCAACCCCGGTTTGTATATAAGAGAGAAACCAGCAGGGAAGCTCGAGCGTAAAACCAGGATGAACTTGGGTGCCCATCCTTGGTTGTTCTGATCTGGTCGGGTCAAAGGGGTTGTGTGAATGTGCTCTGGGTTGAATCTGGGTTTACACTGGACCCACTAAGGGAATTGAAAGCGTTTTCATTCCCATGACTGGCTGGCTTGACTGTTTTATACGGGCTGGGTTTTGTGGCTGGGTTACCCTGTGTTCGCACAACACATTTAACCCAGGTCAAATCAACCTGCTAATAAAGGTAAGCATCTCGGGCTTGGTTACTTTGCGTAGGTGCGTGTCCGCCATTTTTTTCTGGTTCATTGTGTCGCCTGCGTGCAAAAAAAAAAAAAAACAGCTTCTGCAGGAAATATAAAATACGATGGGGATAGAATTCGTATCTTGCGCCAGTTCAAACCAGTGGGATAAACCAGTAAGCTACTGGTTAGCAAACTGCTCTCCTAATATCTTTGCTGTTCAAAACTGGAGTTATAAAAAAACCAGATTGTGTTCACACAGGCGTGATTTTTGTTCAGTTTTGGCTGCTATCTATCAATCTATTTAAATATCTCAGGGCAGTAACTCAATTGAATTCTACTGCATAGTTCAATATTAATGCAATATCAGGGGTTTTCAATTCAATTGTATAGAACGCAAAGGATGTTTGTTTTTTGTGTTTAATTTCCATAGTCATAATGTACACTGAAGATGGTATTTAATTCTGTTGTACGAGGTACAATGACAATACAGTAAACTAAGTACTACAGTTGGCAATTTCCCAGGTTTGCATTAAAGCACAAGTGTGATTGTGCATTTGTGCAGCCCAGGAGACCCAGAATAGTGTGCAAAGGGGAGAAAGAACTGCCCCCCCCCAGGGGTGGGGTTCTTCCCCTTTAAATTAAGCAAGCAGCCCCCCAAAAAAAACCACACCCCTCAGATAAATTTCCTGAAAATGAGGCAGGAAAACGGAAGCCGCTTGATGGAGGAGGAAGAAAACTTTTGCAAAAGTTTTTTTAAAATCCCAAATACTTCCAGATTTTTCTTGATTCACTTAATGACCGTCCGAAGTTACAACGGCACTTGAAAAAAGGGGCTATTTTTTCCCCACATTTAGCGACCGTTGCAACGGGAACCAAATTCGAACCCTTGGCCGTCGGCTCTCTCTTACGACGGCCGCAGCGTTTCCTGGCGACCGTCGGACCGGGGAAGCCAGCTTCGCTTAACAACTGCGTGACTCAACGGCGGTGGTTCGCTTAACGACGGGGGCGAGGAAAGTCATGAAAGGCGGGGGCGAGACTCACTGAAGCGACGTCTCGCTCCGTGACCTTGCGGTCGTAAGGCGAGGACCCCTATAGCTTTCTTTTCTTTGCTGGTTTGTTTAACGATATTCTTCGAAAGCCAGATCAACCCTGTCTAATTACATTAAACTAGAATAAACTGTAATCTCTGTCTCTCTCTTTTTTTCGTACACAACACACACAATTCGTAGAAGTTGAAGGCAGCTCTCGGGGATATAAAACCTGGTATAATTTGAGGTTTTTTGGGAGGAGGAATCTGGTTACGCAGGCAGTTGCTGTTGAGGGTAATGTATCCAGGTTAAAGACACTGGATACCTGGGTTTGAAAACGCTACAGAAATAAGCTTAAAAGGTTATTCCCCAGTGAAAACAGGGAAGGTGGAAACACACCAGAGGCTTCAAAAAAGGAGATTTAATAGGAGTTGCATCTGTTGCTTGTGATGCTTTTAAATTAATTTTCTGCAGGCCAAAAAATAAAAATATACAAATATACAAACCCAGGCAAGAATTATCTCAATGCTTTCTTTCCAAATTCTTGACTAAACTGACTTGCAAAGGCTAAGCCAACTTTTTCAAAAGTCCAAAAGTCCAAAGCACATACATGGTTTCTCCCCCAAGCCCTCCCTAAGCCAGGATTTAGGATTTAGTCGCGATTCACACACCAACACCAATAACAAAAAATAGCATTTCGTATTTTCTGAGATGCCTCCAAAGGAACCCTCGAATTTATTCTCTGCTTGCCTATCGATTCGTAATATTTCCATGCAGACTAAGGGAAATCCACGGGAAGATTTTCCCCCACCTTTGAAAATAATGCCATCATCATCATCGAAAAGAAAGATGGAGGAGGAGAAAGAAAGAAGAGGACGAGGAAGAGGAAAAGAGGAAGAAGGAGAGGAAGAGGAGAAGGAGGAGGAGAAGTAGAAAAGGAAGGAGAAGGAGAGGAAGAGGAGAAGAAGGAGGAGAAGTAGAAAAGGAAGAGAAAGAAGAAGGAGAGGAGGAGGAGGAGGAGGAGAAGTAGAAAAGGAAGGAGAAGGAGAGGAAGAGGAGAAGGAGGAGAAGGAGAAGTAGAAAAGGAAGAGCAAGAAGAAGAAGGGGAGGAGAAGGAGAAGGAGAAAAGGAAGAGGAAGAAGAAGGAGAGGAAGAGGAGAAGGAGGAGAAGGAGAAGGAGAATAGGAAGAGGAAGAAGGAGGATAGGAAGAGGAGGAGAAGGAGAAGTAGAAAAGGAAGGAGAAGGAGAAGGAGAGGAAAAGGAGGAGGAAGAGGAAGAGGCAGGGAAGGGAGGTTAAGCAGGGGTTTTTGGGATGCTGGGAGACACCCACCCCCTGCTTCCTCTCGTTCCCCCACCAATTTCACACAGGTGCCCGTTTTCCAGATGGAGAATTAATTCACCTTTCCTGGAGTCTTTTAATTGCCCACCTGCTGTTTGGGGAGGGGCCCAGGACCCTCCGGGGAGCGTGAGAACCACGTTCCTTGGAGGAGCCAAGCGGCGGGGAGAAATTTTTCTCCGCAACTGGGCGGCCACCGGGGGCTTTCCAGCTGTCGCCACTGTTGCAGTCGCTGTTCCAACGCCAGCCTTTCCGAATGCAAAGGTCTGATTACAAGTCCCATCCTCCCCTGTCCGAGAGGCTCCCCTGTCCGAGAAGGAGGAGGGAGGAGGGAGGAGGGAGGAGGGAGGAGGAGGAGGGAGGAGAAGGAGGAGAAGAAGAAGAAGAAGAAGAAGAAGAAGAAGAAGAAGAAGAAGAAGAAGAAGAAGAAGAAGAAGAAGAAGAAGAAGAAGAAGAAGAAGAAGAAGAAGAAGAAGAAGAAGAAAGAAGAAAGAGGAGAAGAGGAGAAGGAGGAAAGGGAAGAGGAGGAGGAAAAGAGGAAAAAGGAGAAAGAGGAGAGGAGGAGGAGAAGAATAAAAGGGGGAGGAAAAGAGGAAGAAAGAAAAAAGTGGAGGAGGAGGAAGAGAAGAGGAAGAGAAGAGGAAGAGGAAGAAGAGAGGAAGAAGAAGAAGAAGAAGAAGAAGAAGAAGAAGAAGAAGAAGAAGAAGAAGAAGAAGAAGAAGAAGAAGAAGAAGAAGAAAAGGGAAGAGGAGGAAGAAAAGAGGAAGGAGAAAGAGGTGGAAGAAGAGAAGAAGAGAGAAGGAAGATGGAGGAGGAGGAGGAGAAAGAGAAGAGAAGAAGGAGGAGAAGGAAGGAGGAGAAAGAGGTGGAGGAAGAGAAGAAGAAGAGAGAAGATGATGGAGGAGGAGAATAATATGACCGCAACTGAGCTCTATGTTTCCACTGCTAAGCCAGACAGCAGAGAAGGGCATGTTGCCTCACTTTACGACCGTTTTGCCACAATTGTTAAGTGAATCCCCGCAGTTGTGGAATCAGTTACACGGTTGTTAAGTGAGTCTGGCTTCCCCGTTGACTTTACCCGTCCGAAGGGGATGACATGACCCCTTCAGGACACGGCACAACCGTCATAAATATGAGACAGTGTCCAAATTTTGATCATGTGACCATGGGGATGTGCAACGGTCGTGTGAAAAATGGTCGTAAGTGGCTTTTTCCCAGTAACTTCAAATGGCCACTAACCAAATGGATGTAAGTCGAGGAAGGATGGGATCTGGAAAACTATGGGATGTTTGAGCTGGAAGGGGGTTCTCTGAGATCATCCAATCCAACCCCATCCAGACCTGGAATCTGCCACTTACAAGTATCCCCAACATATCAGGCCTTTGTTTAAGCATCTCACCCCAAAAAGACTCTGACGCCTTTTCCACAGTTGAAATGTGCCACCAACATTAATCAGACTGAAAGGTAAAAATTAAAATTGATTTACAAAGATGCTAGTCCTGATGAAGGAACGAACGCTGCAGAAACCCAGATGTTCCTACCAGCTCTTCTCTCACATTAAGAGCTTTGCCAAAAGGGGGCAAAAAAACCCCAAACCATTATTTTTCACTGGGAAGGATCGATCCAGCTTCCATAGCAGGAAAATCTTTTATTTTTTCTCAAAGAAGAAACTCTTTTGTTTTCCATACTCGGAATTTTTTCTTCTCGGTGGCCACAGGAGGGAGAAGCAGACCTAAAAATTCAGCCTTTTTGGGCAGGAGGTTAACCAACCACCCCTTCCTTTAAAAAAAAAAAGTATTTTAAAAAATCTTGTTAATAAAAATGGTGTCTTAAGTCTTAAAAAGAAGCCTTCATTTTTAAAGACTTTATTTTATCTTGTTAATAAAAATGGGCTTGTGTTGAAAAAAGAAGCGAAACTCCGTCTTTGGTTTTGCTGATCAGAATGAAATTATGTGTGTGTGTGTGTATAATTTCGATAACAACAAATCATTCTCATCAGCAAAACAAGTGTATACACACACACACACACACATACAGACACATATATTTATATACATACATACATCTACACACACATATATATACATACACACACACACACACACACACACACATATATAGTTTTATATATCTATATATTAATGTGTAAAAGCCAAACGTTGAGGGTTTTTATCTAAAGAAAACCTTGTTTTTTTTACTTTTTCTTTCTTTCTCCCATATATCTCCACATCCCTTTTTCCCTGCTCCTTTGCCTTCCCTTCATTTCCTATTTTTATTTTCATTGGATTTGATATCGTAAAACAAATAAAAATAGCTATAAAGGACACACACACATACAAAAAGAAAAAGAAAAAAAAAAACCCAAACCAAACCAACAATCCATCGACTCCCCTCGGTTGCAATTAAGGAGGAAAAAAAAAATGAAATCTCCCACGATATTGCCTCCCACCCCCCACTTCTTATTTCGAACGGGGGAACTTGTTCCGACTTGTTGCTCCGATTCTCAATTTCTGATCGCGGCTAATTATGGGTTGTAATGAGCGGCGAGTCCGTCACGAGCGGCTCCGAGAATTATCCCCTTTGCTTGGTGGGGCTGGAACCAAGTTGGTAAACAATGTGTTAATTGGGTTTAAAAAGAGAGAGAGAAAAAAAAACCAGATTTCTTGGCAAGCTGTTCAGTCAAGGGATGTAATGTTGTCTCGATTGACCAAGTCGGATTAAAAATACAGGAAGTCCTCGATTTACGGCCATGAGGGTTCTCCGTTCCTAAGTGAGACACGTGTCAAGGGAACCTTGCCTTGTTCTACCACTTTTCCAGACCCCCGTCGTTCAGCGAAACCCCCACAGGGGTTCAAGTTAGGTCGTTAAGTGACTCGGTTTCCCCATCTGGAGGTCACAAAAAAAGGCGATGGTGTGACTCCGGGACGCTGCGACGGTTGTTAAATATGAAGCGGTGGCCAAGTGTTTGAATTTTGATCACGGGTTCTGCGGGGATGACGGAACGGTCGTAAGTGTGAAAAACGGCCGTAAATCGCTTTTTCCCCCCAGTGCCGTTCTAACCTCAAACTGTCACTAAGCAAATGGATCTAAATTGAGGGTTACCTCTGGAAGAAGGATGGGATCTACAAAGCCGGAGAACATTTGAGCTGGAAGGGGGTCCTCTGAGGTCATCCAATCCAACCCCCATCCAGGACCTGGAATCTGAGTCCCCGGGGATGCTTGCAACCCATCATGAATGTTTGAGCTGGAAGGGGTTCCCTCTGAGGTCATCCAATCCAACCCCCATCCGGTCCTAAAATCTGATCCTCGGGATGCTGCAACCCATCATAAATGTATGAGCTGGAAGGAGGTCCTCTGAGGTCATCCAATCCAACCCCCATCCGGGACCTGGAATCTGACCCCTGGGGACGCTTGCAAACCCGTCATCATCAACGTGAATCAGTTCTACCAAACATCTGGATGTTGATCGCGTGATACGCACACCCACACCCTGCGGCGGTCGTTAAGTGTGGGGAAAAAAACCCCAGCGATAAGCCAAATTTCCCCCCCCCTCCTCCACCACCAGCGCTGGAAAATTGCTGGATGGATTCGAGGCCGAAAAATGGAAGCGGGTGTCAAAATTGTGCCGGCCGGATTTGGGCATTAAGCTGAGCCACCCAAATTCGGGGGTTGGTCCATGCTTCCTCCCTCCCTCCCCTCCGCTGCCTGTTCCAGGAAGGAGTTGTGTGCAAAGCCACAACTTTTTTTTTTTGGCATAGCTTTGAACAGCTCCAGCGCCATCTCCTTGGTGACCGGGACGCTCCTTGGCCGCTAGCGCCCTGCGTCGGTCCGAATCGCATTCCCTTCCATGCCCTGACAGTTTCCCCTTTCTCTTTCTCCAAAGGGACCCAGGAAACGAGCAGGTAGGCCTTCATCCTTCTCCCCTCCCCGGGGCCCAAAACTCTGAAAATAAAACATGTGCAGGGGAAGAAAAAAAAAAAACCTATATTTTTCCCCCCCCTCCGAACTTGGTGCAAAACTGCCACGGGGTGTGTTTTTTTTTTTTAAAGAGAAGGAAAAGGAATTTATTTTCAGAAGTTAATCCCTTGGCACCGGTGCTCTGTGTGTGTGTGTGTGTGTGTGTGTGTGTGTGCCATCCCTTCCAAGGTGGGCGTTGTGGAACCAGGCCAGGCCCCAACCTTTAATCTCCCCCCCCCCGTGTCCTTCATTTTTGGCTCTTTGGAAGTCTTTGCGTAGAATGGCCAGCCACAACGTCCCTCTCTCGGGGGTTAAGGCGACCAAGACACCGAGATTGATTTATGATGCGCCTGGAGGGAAGGAGGACGTGGAAGGGGGGAGGATGGAGTGGTCAAGGGGTCCCGGGAGGTCATCTAGTCCGGCCCCCTGCCCGAGCAGCCATTTCAATCAATCCATCCATTGGGATAGAGCTCGGCGGGAACCTTATAACGTCTCCTAAACCTCCAGTGACGTCACTAAATGAATGGTTGTAAGTCGAGGACTTCCTGTCCAGGAATTTCAAGTAGTTTTAGGTAATCAGTGACACAATACAGATAGTCCTTGCCTTGTGACCTTCTTCTTCTTCTTCTTCCTCCTCCTCCTCCTTTTTCTTCGGTGACGAAGTTTATCTTCTTCTAAGTGACAATAAAGTTTATCTTCTCCTCCTCCTCCTCCTCCTCCTTCTATTCCTTCTCCTTCTCCTCCTCCTCTTCTTCTCCTCCCTTCCTTCTCCTTTTCTTCTCCTTCTTCTCTTCCTCCTCTTCTTCTTCCCCTCCTCCTCCTTTCTCCTTCTATTTCTTCTCCTCCTACTATTTCTCCTTCTTCTTCTATTTCTTCTCCTTCTATTTCTCCTCCTCCTCTTCTTCTTCTCTTCCCTCTCCCTCTCCCCCTTCTCCTTTTCTTCTTCTCCTTCTCCTCCTTCTCCTTCTCTTTCTCCTTCTCCTTCTCTTTCTCCTCCTCTTCCTCTTCTTCTCCTTCTTCTCCTTCTCTTCTCTTCTCTCCTTCTCCTTCTATTTCTTCTCTTTCTCCTTCTCTTTCTCCTTCTATTTTTTCTCCTCCTATTTCTCCTCCTCCTCTTCTTCTCCTTCCCTCCTCCTCCTCTTCTCCTCCTCCTCCTCCTCCTCCTCCTTTCTTCTCCTCCTCCTCCTCCTCTTCCTCCTTCTAGAGAAACGAATGGATGCGAAAGCTACACAATCTAACACAACTTGTCTTTCCCCCAACAGGGCCACCTATCCTTCCCCAAGTTCGTTGAAGATGTCTCGGGCTTCTCCGGCAGACGAAGGCACAACCTTTGAGCATCTCTGGAGTACCTTGTGAGTAAGACGATTGGTGGTGGTGGGGGGGAAAGGGGGCTCCTTTGAACCTCGCGGGGGCACTCGCAAAATGGTGACACAACGGAGCAGCGATATGATCCTGAAAAGGCAGCCAAGTTGGGTTTGGCTTGACCTGAGAAGAAGAAACTAACGTCTTCAAGGTGGCCTCTGATACAGTGGTCCTCGACTTATGACTGTTCGTTTAGTGACCATTCCAAGTTCCAACAGAGCTGGAAAAAAAGGAATTATCGGTTTTCACACATCCTGCAGCATCCCCACGGTGGTCCTGGGAACGAAATTCAGACGCTTGGCAGCTGATTCATAGTTACGATAGTCGCAGTGTCCTTTTGCGACAAGTCCACGGGGAAGCCAGATTTCACTTAACGACCGGCTTGCTAATTAATCGGCTGCAGTGATTCGCTTAACGACCGAGCCCAGGAAGATCATAGAACGGGGCAAAATTCACACACACCTCGCTTAACAACAGAAAGGGTGGCTGTAATTTGACGAGTCCATTAGCCACGGAGGGACGGTTCATCCCAGTTACTGATTTATTAACTGAGTTAAATCCTAAATCTAAATTACTAAACCCTAATGTCAGGATTCCAGCAACTGCCCTAATTAAATCACGATCCTCGAGCCATGATCCATTAAAAAATCCACCCACGTTCTGGATCCAATGTGATCCAATCTTATTTGGCGATCTGGGGAATCCCCTTTGCCTGAAGCCAGCCTGGGAGAATTCAGCACCTCGGCCAGCGCCTTGTCAGCCATTGTTGGCCCTCCATCCAAGTCACCACTCAACTTAAAAGAGATGAACAGAGTTGGAAGGGGCCTTGGAGGTCTTCTAGTCCAACCCCCTCCCCACTGCCCAAGCGGGAGACCCTACACCATTTCTGACAGACGGCAGTCCAGTCTCTTCTCGAAAGCCTCCAGGGATGATGAAGCTGCCACAACTCCCAAGGGCAACTTCTCTTCCATGGGTTGATTGTTCTCAGAAAATCTCTCCTTATTTCCAGGTTGAATCTCTCCTTGTTCAGTTTCCATCCATTATTCCTTGTCTGGCCTTGAGGTTCTTTGGAGAATAGCTTGACCCCCTTTCCTCCTCTCTGGGGCAGCCCCTCAAATATTGGAAGGCTGCTATCCTGTCTCCCCTGGTCCTCTTCAAAGCCATTGAGAATTTCAACCCTAATTCTCTGTTTATTCCATTTATATAGCTCCCCTTATATGTACTCCTAATTAAAGGCAATTATTATTTGAAATCTGGGCCCCTCTGGCCAAAACATGGAACACGAATGAGCACAGCTTGGGTTGCAAAAGAGCACCCAAAATTTAGGGATGAGTTTGCGGCAAGCTTTCAATCGAGCGCAAAATATCTGATGTTGTGTTTCCTTCTCTGGGCAGGGAGCCGGACAGTACCTATTTTGACCTCCCCCAATCTGGAAATAGGGGAGGGGGAGAACCCCACAACCAAACCGAAGTCACCATGGATGTTTTCCAGATGAGGAGCATGGATGATTCAGTAATGGTAAGTTTTGGGAAAGCGGCGATAGACAAATTTACAAAAATCGGTGGTGTCTGAGCAAGCTGCAATTAGGATGCTAGAGATTGGTGTGGGGGGGAATGGTGCTATGCTAGTCCTTGAGTTACAACCATTGGTTTAGTGGCCCTTGGAAGTTAGAACGGCACTGAAAAGGGGGGAGTTATGACTGGTCCTCAGATTTACAACCATTGCAGCATCCGTTACGGTCACACAATCAAAATTAAGGAGCTTGTATTTATAATTTGCAGCGTCCCGGTGTGTGTGTGTGTGTGTGTGTTGTGCTCATCTGTGATGACCCAGGGTGGGATACAAAAGCAAAAAAAAGTCACAAAAACAGGTGAAGTCCCTTTAATTCCTTCAACTTGGCTTCATTGACTAGAGAAAAAAACTCCCCCACAAACAGTTACGAAAAGGAAGAAATGCCGTTCAAACTCAAAATACATATAAATTATAAATAGGAAAAAACAACACAAACCACACTGAAGCAATTAAGGATAAGGGCTTGAAGACGTCCACGGATATCGAAATACACACACTGGGAAGGACGCCAGAACTCAGATAAGAACTGACAAACTAGAAATATTTTCACTCTTTGCTTCCAGCACTGGCCCATGTGCAGTTCATCCTTTCATACAGTCCTCACAGCTGCAGCCCATGAAGGAGATCAGGGCCCTTTCCTCCCCCGTAGATCACACCATTCACGTTTCTCCCTTATCCACTCCTCCCTGCGTGCCCTAGGATAAAGAGGGGATGGGCCTGGGTCTTCCTCTGGGTGCGGCTTGCTGAATGTGCTTAGCGGCGGAAATTCTGCTTGTGCTTGTAAGTTGAGAGCCGGCTGTCTGCTTCCAGGTTTTGATGCAAAAAAATCCAGGTGTGGTGACCATGTTCCAAAAAAACAAAAAGAGGTTGTGATTTTTGGAAAAAGTGCAGAGAAGAACAAGGATTAAAGGCCTGGAGATTAAAACATACGAAGAACAGTTGCAGGATTTGGGGGTTCGGCTAGTCTGGAGAAAAGAAAGAGTACGTTGGTGACATGATAGCAGTTGTTGTTTCTGTCGTTTGGCTTCTGTGCTGTGCTATTTTCTCTCAGAGCAAGTCCTGGTTTTTGGTTTTAGTTGTGAGTTCCCCTGGTATTATTTGCAAGCCAGGCAGGGGGTCTTTCCATTCGACCAAAGGGAAGAAAGAAAATAATAAATTTGTACCATGAAGGGGTTTTCGGGGGTCACTTCGCTGCTTCAAACATTTGGCAAATGAATTGCAATTCTTAGACTGAATTGTGTCATAATTGCACGAGGGATCCATTTGGTCCAGGGGTAGGCAGGCCCCAAATTTTGTGCTTTGCGGGGGCTACATTTTGGACAACTGGAAACAATTAAGGCATGGATCAAAATTTTCCCCCATCGATTTTTCTATGGGACAGATTCTAGTTTAATGGGGAGTGGGGGGAGAGAAAGACCGTGATGTATGCCCTCTTTCCCCCATCGGGGTCCGTGCTGGGCGTGTTTCCAACGTTTGCCCCATGCCGCCGTGGGAATAAAACCGCCTCGCCGGCCACAAAGGCCTATCTCGCCACGGCTCCGTTGCGCCAGGCGCTTCATTCCCACCAGGGCAGGGAGCACCTCTGCTGCTGCCGACTGCCTGGGAGGGCATTTCAACCACCTGCGTTGCAGAGGAGGGCCGGACGGGCCTTCGCCGTCTTGTGCAAACCGGCATCCACCGTGCGCCGTGCCAGCTCTGCCCTCCCCCCCCCCCATGCAGCACCCTTGGTACTGCCCAATCTTCCAACGGGCATGTTGAAACTTGCCTTCTCTTTAATGAGTAGTCATAAGGGAGGGGGGGAGAAAAGAAAGAGGTTGGCTACGAAGGCTTGGTTGTTAGATGCAACTCAATGACAGCGCCACAATCTAACGGGTGGCAGGAGGAGAGAGAGGGAGAACGAAGCCATCTAGGCTACCACCAACAAGCCAGCTTCGAGTCTGTGCCCCCTGGTCCTTCTGCCATTGGCACCCCCTTGGTGGACCCCCCAAAACCTCCCTCCGTGGTAGCTTCCCTCAACCCTCATGACTCCAGAGGCCAGGAGCTGGTGTGTCACCTTCCAACCCCAAGGAGATAAACATGCTGTATGTTAGCAACTTGGGGCAGCCTTACACCACGGTAGGTGATGGTTTTCTCCATTTAGGAAGGGGGCGGGGGGGGGGGGGAACCAGGCTAGGCCAGGAGAACCTCAACTGGCTTCTGAAAGGCCACCAGGTTTGGTCCAGAAGCTGGTGGAGCCAGATAAGACCGTAGGTCGGTTTGATGAGCTATGGAGGATTCGTGTCTCCTCCACTTTGCGGTGCCCCAAACCGTCATCCGAATCTTGGTTGGGTTTGAGGAGGCTGAAGGTCCTCCTGGGTTGACAGCTGGTTTGTCTCGGTCTCCACCTGTCAAATTTTCATGGGTCGATTCCCCTAAAATGCCAGAAAATTTGGGGCAGGTGGACAAAGGCACCCAAATGGATTTCCATATCATAGAAGGCTTGGAGATGGGTGCCAAGCCAGGGTTGGCTAACTGTGACTTAAATACCAAACCTTCATTAAATTAGGGCCGGATTGAATTCTTGCTCACAGGTTCGACGGACTTCGCTGGCAATGTCCACGAAGGTCAAGGGTCTGTTGTCGCTCTCGTCGAAGGAGATATTAGATGACAAGCTGGCTTGCATAAACGATGCCAACTGTCCGCCAACATTTTTCTCTTTTTTTAAAAAAAAAAAATGCAGCCAGCTTTATTGGATAATATCAAATACGCACGTAGCTGCCTTTATTTTACAATATCCAATGAAGGGAGCTGATTTTTATTCGATAACGTCCAATAACCCCGACGGGAGCTTCGGTGTCGAGAAAAGATTTGGCGCTCTGCTCTCGGTTACTTGCTTTCTAATTCCGAGTTTTTACGATTCGCCCGTGCCAAGAATTAGGACTTGCCCAAATAAAATGCATCAGATTGTGCATATTTCTTATATTTAAACTTATGTTTATTCTTATTTCTATTGCATTGTAAGCTTTTGACAAAATATATCAATAAAAATAAACTGGATCCCAAGAAATCCAAATCAGATTAAAATCTGGATTTGAGGATGGACAGGAGGCGGTGTTTTTGAGACTGGAGTGGGGGGAAATGATCCTCGTCCGCGAGGGTGTGGTCTTGTTTGTTGTAGCCGCCCGACAAACATCTGCAGCTTTTCATGCGCGCCTCTCTGTGTGTGTGTTGTGTGTGTTTGGCGGTTTCCACCAAACCGCAAAACAGTTAGCGAGCTCAGTTTGCTGTTGACAAGGCAGCGGGCCACATCGTTTCTCCAAGCTGAAGCAAGGGTCAAAGGGGATTAAATCCCAAGATTTGGGGGGAGCCAGGATGGCAAAATTTAAAAAGGAGATTCAGATCGTGGAAGATCGAGGGTGCAAAAAAAAAAACCAAAAAAACCCAAGAGGATTTATTTCTCCGGCAGTTGGAAATGAAAAATCCATCCTTCCCCAAATAAAAATAAAACTCGGTTTTCGACGCGGCTGCAGGGTTACGTGGATTTAAGAGGAGATGCCTGTTAAAAAATGTGGCACTGATTTGCCAGCAGTTGTTCACATCGGTCGGATGTTGTTGCGGTACCTTCTGTGTGTGTTTTGCGGTAACCTTATGACTTAATTGCCAAGTGGGAGGGATTGTGTTTCTTTGAATTTGTGCCACACTCGGCAACTGTTGTTTTCAAGTCACATGCAAACCCTGGGTAGTTGTTTTTTTTACAACCTGCCGCGCACTCTCTCTCTCTCTTCATCGTTAGGCTGGACTACAATTCCCAGCAGCCCCAGCCAGCCAGGAAGCTTATTCTTTTGAGTCCTCAACTTACGACAATTCGTGAACAACGGCACTGAACAAAGGGGACTTATTATGACCCGTTTTCACACTTAACGACCGTTTTTCATGCTTATGACCATCGTGGCGACCCCACGGCTGCATGAACCAAATTCGGACGCTTGGCAACTCCTATTTAGGACAGTCGGCGTGTCCCTGGGGTCACGCGATTCCCACACCCCCATTTGCAACCTTTCACGGGGAAGCCGGGTTCATTTAACGACCACGTGACTTGTGGGGGGGTGGGGCTGGACTAGAAGACCTCCAAGGCCAAACCCAGCTATATTCCAACTGATTGACATGGTCCAGGGTCTCCCGTTTGAGCAGGGGTTCAGACTAGAAGACCTCCAGGGCCCCTTCCAGCTCTATTCTGATTGATTTGATTGAAATGGTCCAGGGTCTCCTGCTTGAGCAGGGGGTCAGACTAGAAGACCTCTGAGGTCCCTCCCGACTCTATTCTGATTGATTGATGGATTGAAATGGTCTAGAGTCTCCTGCTTGAGCAGAGGCTGGACTAGACAACCTCTAAGGTCCCTTCCAGCTCCATTATCCTCTAAGATCCATGTTGGTTCACACTGTGTTTTTGGGAAGGATCCCAGCCTGATCGAACTTCCTGTCTCCAAAGAAGTGAGGGGTGTGTGTGGAGGAATTCTGGAGAGAAGGATGAAAATATATATATATATATATATATATATATATATATATATATATATTTCTCGTACCATCCTGCATACTTTCGGGGAGAAAAGAGATGTTTCGTTTTTGCCGGCGCAAGTCAAAGCTTGTTGCAAATTCCAGCCGTTACTCACCAAACACACTGGAAAGATTGTGGGAGACAACACAACACAACCGGAGGTCTCTTCCACCTCCCCTCCTCATTTAAAAAAAACAAACACACACACACACACACACAATTCCAGAACAACTTCAGAAAAGGTCTAAGTGGGTGAGGTTCGAATCCCAAGTTTCGACACGTTCCCTCGACTGCCAAAGTTGGAAAAGAAAAGGGTGGAAGTGGAGCCGACATCTCCGAGAGGCCAGGCGAGGTGATCAGCAGCTAGTCCTCCACTGACGACCGACGCCAAAAACGGGGACGGGATGTTCCTGGCGTTAAGCGAGGGGGCGTCCGATTTTGACGGCCTTTTCTTCGCCGCAGTTGTGAAGCTAACCCTCGTAGTCCTTAAGTGAGTTGGGTGGTCCTTAAGCGCATCAGACTGCCGCTGCTGCCGCCATGGAACTTTGCTGGTTGGAAGCTGTTTAATTTTTTCTTTTTTTTTGCTGTGACCGGATTTTTGCAGCCCTTCCAGCATGGAAAACGCACTTTTTTTTTTTCCTATCAATCAACGAGAATAGAGCTGGAAGGGACCTCGGAGGTCTTCTAGTCCAGCCCCCTACTCAAACAGGAGACCCTAGACCATTCCAATCAATCAATCAATCGATCAATCAATCAGAATAGAGTTGGAAGGGACCTCAGAGGTCTTCTAGTCCAGCCCCCTGCTCAAACAGGAGACCCTAGGTCTGGACCATTCCAGACCAATGACTGTCCAGTCTCTTCTTAAAAACCTCCAGCGATGGAGCCACAGACAACCTCTGGTGGAAAGCTGTTAAGAGGTTGTTGAGAATTGCTGCACAGTGAGAGGAACAGCAAATTGTTGTTATTGTTGTTGTTGTTGTTGATATTATTATTATTATTTTACAAAATGACCATCTTTCACTTCAACAGTGTGTTAACTGGGTACATCTATCTTGTGCATATATTCATATTTAATATACATTTCATGTTATAATATATAGATATATAGATATATATTATATATATATAACCCAAACAGCCTGAAGTCTAGATTAAGATTCCCAATAAGCCTCCTTTGATGGTTTGTGCCTAGCTACTGGTCCCCCAGATTTTGGAGGCCATAAATCTCAGCTTAAGATAAGCCCCCATGGTGGAGATAGTGGTCATTGGATCATTTGCTTCCATCACAGCTCTCTCTCTCTCTCTCTCTTTCTCTCTCTTTCTCTCTTTTACTCTCTCATTCTCTCTTTTTCTTACTCTTGTTCTCTTTCTCTTCTTTCTTTCTCCCTCTTTCTCTTTCTTTTACTTTCTTTCTCTCTTTCTCTTTCTCTCTCTTACTCTTTTTCTTACTCTCGTTCTCTCTCTCTCTCTCTTTCTCTCTTTTACTCTCTCATTCTCTCTTTTTCTTACTCTTGTTCTCTATTTCTCTTCTCTCTTTCTTTCTCCCCCTTTCTCTCTTTTTCTCTTTCTCTTTCTCTCTCTTACTCTTTTTCTTACTCTCGTACTCTCTCGTTCTCTCGTTCTCTCTCTCTCTCTCTCTCTCTGGGAAGCGGAGTACCAAAGCCCATAAACGCAGGGGGGGGGGGATGTTGGTTAGGAAGCACAGGAGGATGGGCCTCGCTCCAACCCGCTTGTGCAAACTTGCCACGGGCAGAGTTTGGAGTCCAGGAGGGGTTGAGTGTCAGATTGGAGACGCAGGCCGGGACAGGCTCCGGTTGGCAAAGTCGACAGCCGCCCCCTCCCCAATTTCTTCCTTCTTCACACACACACACACACACACACACATTTTATGAGCCTTTATGGGTCTTAGCCTTTCCCAGAGCAGGAAAAATATTGACGCAGAGGAAATCTTGAGCTTAGCTTGGCCTGGCTGTGTCTTCCTTCTTAGCTCCCTTCCTTCCATCCTCCTTCTCTTCCATCTTCTTCTACACCTTCCTTTTCCTTCTTTCCTTTCTGCCTTCCTTCTTTCCTCTCTTCCATATCCTTCTTCCATACCTTTTCCTCCTTCCCTCCTTCTTTCATATCCTTCCTTCCCTCCTTCCTCTCCATTTCTTTCATTCCATTCCACTCCTTCCTTTTTCTCCCTCCCTTCTTCCTTTCCATTTCTTCCTTTTCCTCCTTCCTTCCTCCCCTTCCTTACTTCCGGTCTTCTTCCTTTCTTCCTTCCTCTTCCTTTTTCCTTTCCTCCCTCCCTCCCTCCTTCTTCCTTCCCTTTTCCTCCCTCCCTCCTTCTTCCTTCCCTTTTCCTTCCTTCTTCCCTCCTTTCTTACCTTTTCCTCCTCCCTCCCTCCCTCCTTCCTCATCTTTTCCTTCCTCCCTCCCTCCTTCCTTACCTTTTCCTTCCTTCCTTCATCCCTCCTCCTTCCTTCTCCATCCATCCATCCATCCACCCATCCCCAACACAACCCACACGCTCAGTTTATGCTCAACGCGTTAGCGCAACCCCAGGTTCCTTCTGCTGCCAGGTCAACCCCTCGTGGTCCTTCCCCAACCTGCCTCCCCCCGCCCAGCCAGCTTACAAGCCCTCTCCATCCTCTCCCTCGCGCCCACCCTGCCGCCCAAGACCCCCCCTGCCCCATTCCCACCCAACCCTAACCTTCCGTTCCCTCTTCGCCAACTTTTCTCCTCCACCCTTTGCAAACTGCAAAAAGAAAATAAGAAAGAAAGAAAGGGGAAAAAAAGAAAGGAAACTGTGGCACAGAGCAAGTGTGGGCTTGTTTTGAAGGGGAGGGGGTGGAATGCAAAAAAATAAAATAAAAGCCTCCACCGAAAGGACCCCAGCCAGGTATGTAAGCAGGAGCCTCTCCTTACACCTGGTGCATTTTTTGCAGGGTGGGGGCAGCCTCGCTGTGCAACTGGCAGTGTGACTTCTCTTCTCTTCTTCTCCCTTCTCTTCCCTTCCCCTCCCCAACCCTTCCTCTCCCTCCCCCCCCCCCCAACAGTCCCAGTACAATTTGCTAAACAGGAGCATGGATCAGACCGCTGACAGCCAAGCTGCCTCCTCCACGCCTTACAGCTCCGAGCACATCGCTAATGTCCCCACGCTCTCGCCCTACTCCCAGCCCAGCTCGACCTTTGACACCATGTCCCCGGCGCCCATCATCCCCTCCAATACAGACTACCCGGGGCCCCATCACTTCGAGGTCACCTTCCAGCAATCCAGCACGGCGAAATCAGCCACCTGGACGGTAAGTTGGTGTGTGTGTGTGTGTGTCTCTCTCTCTCTACTTTGCTCTCTCCGAAGCGGCTCGGAAGGTGGGGCGGGGGTTCGTAATGGAGGGGTCTCATATTATTTTGGGGGTGGGGTGGGGTTTTTTTCCCTTTTCCTTGTGGGAATGCCACCCCAGGTGGGACAGGGGTGAGCTTGCTGTGCTTTCCCTCCCAATCCGACACCACCACCACCCCGGTCCTAAAATCTGGCACCCCCAAACCCATCCTCCAGAAACGGATGGCCAGCCATCCGCAGCCAACCTCTCCAAGACTTTGAAGGTTGGTCTCTCCAAAAATAGCCCCCTCCTCCCCCAAAAATGAGATTGATCAGGGGTCCGTGGTGCTCTCTGAGCTTGGTGGTTTTCTTGCAGACGTTTCATTACCAAATGAGGTAACAACATCAGTGCTAGAAGGGAGTGGGAGATGAGGAAGAGGAGGAGGACTGTGGGGTCCTTGGTACTCTCTGAGCTTGGTGGTTTCCTTGCAGACGTTTCGTTACCAAACTAGGTAACATCACCAGTGTTAGAAAGGAACGAGGGAGGAGAAGGAGAAGGAGAAAGAAGGAGAGGAGAAACAGAAGGAGAAGGAGAGGAGAAAGAGAATTAGAAAGAAGGAGAAGCAGAAGCAGAAAGAAGGAGAGGAGAAAGAGAAGGGGAAGGAGAAAGAGTAGAAGAAAGGAGAAGAGAAAGAGAAAGAAAGGAGAAGGAAGGGGAGGAGAAAGAGGAGAAAGAGAAGGGAAAGAAGAAGAAGAAGAGGAGGAGAAAGAGAAGAAGAAGGAGAAAGGAGATGAGAAAGAGAAGGGGAAGGAGAAAGAAGGGAAAGGAGAAAGAAGATGAGAAAGAGAAGGGGAAGGAGAAAGAGTAGAAGAAAGAAGTAGAAGAGAAAGAGAAAGAAGGAGAAGGAAGGGGAGGAGAAAGAGGAGAAGGGGAAGGGGAAGGAGAAAGAGAAGGGAAAGAAGAAGAAGAGGAGGAGAAAGAGAAGAAGAAGGAGAAGGAGAAAGTAGGAGAGCAGAAAGAAAAGGAGAAGGACGGTGGGGGTCCTTGGAGCTCTCTGACCTCGGGTCATTTTCTTGCCGATGTTTCACGACCCAAACTAGGTAACGTGATCAGGGCTAAGTCCTAGTTTGTAACCTGGTTTGGCTCATGAAACCTCTGCAAAAACAAAACCCCAAGTTCAGAGGGGATCCCCACATTTCAACCCTGAGCTACCAACATGTGTTTTTTTTTTTTAATTGATAGCCGAGATTGATCTCCGGTTCTCTACCGGCTTAATTTTTATTTTTTTCTCTCGCACGGTGGCCAGGCAGGTTACGTTACTCTGGCCAAAGTTCCCGGCACGTGGATTAAGTGTTTTGGGCTTTTCACGTTGTGTGACCGTCACTTCCAGGAAGTCCTCGTCATATCTGCCTCCTTTGCTTGGAAAGCAGATAAAAGACTCGGTCTGGGATCCTTGTGTCCATTTTACAGATTTTTTTTATCTAGATAGTGACAATAAACAGCATTGCTGCATTGCATTCCAGTAAAAACAGCTAGGTGGCATTTACCGTTAAATACTCTCAGGGTTTAGCTTCAGGAGTGTGTGTGTGTTTCTGTTTGTGTGTGTGTGTCAATGCTGTCCTTCGCCATCTCTCCTTCCTATCGATGCTCCCTTTTTAAAAAATATCTCGGTGCTTTCTTTTACCCAAAAGTCGCATCTGGAGGGGGGAAAATATCTGTTTTCTGAATTCGTTTCCAGAGTGTGCGGCAAAGGGGCAGATTGAACAGCCTTAAAGTGAATTAATTAGAGAGAGAGAGAGAGATAGATAGATAGATAGATAGATAGATAGATAGATAGATAGATAGAAGAGATTGTAGATAGATGAGAGATGATAGATAGATAGATAGATAGATAGATAGATAGATAGATAGATAGATAGATAGATAGACAGACCTATGTACATTTCTTTTCGATAGAAAAAATATCTATATTTCTTTCTCATCCTCATATTATAATTCTCCCCTGTAATATTCTAATATTTAGTTCTGTGTCTGGGTTTAAAGAACTAGAAGCTGTTAATGTAACAAAACATCTAAACAACTAAAGTTTACAAGTTGGGCAAACCAAGTTTACCAGTCGCGCTTTTGAAGTCAGGCAAACTAAGTTGACTAGTTGAGCTGAGGAAGTTGAACAAACCAGGTTTACTTGAGCTTTGTAAGTTGGAAAAACCACGTCTGCTAGTTGAGCTTAACAAATCAGGCAAACCAAGTTTACTAGTTGAGCTTAACAGGTCAGGCAAACCAAGTTTACAAGCCCAGTATCCTATTTTACTAGCCACTTCTTAGGACAACCCAATCCAAAGAGGTTGCTCCCAAAATCATCAGACCCATCATAAACCAGGTTAACTCCAATCCCATCAACTGGGCCAACTGATGCTATTTGGAGGCATACCTGCTTTTCAGGTGACTTCTGATATCCCAGCAACCTTTGCAGCGGAAGCATTCTGGCATGGCTTCAGGACCTCACCCCCTCCTTCTCCATTGGCCACGAAGGAAGCAGGGGTGTGTGGCTTGTCCACCCCGACCAATCAGTGTTTGCGAAATGTAGGCCGCCCTGCCAGGTTGGTGCCCAGACTCAGGTGAGAGATGGGCTAAGTTTTTTCAGCCGGTTTTTCTCTCCAACTCTTTTTCTTGGAGGAGTAAATACAGGGACCTAACTATTCGTTCACTGACCGTTCCAAGTTACGACGACGCTGAAAAAAGCGACTTAGGACCGTTTTTCACACTTGCGATCGTTGTGGTCTTGGGATCAAAATTCAGCCGCTTGGCAACTGACTTATATTTATGATGGTCGCAGTGTCCCGAGGTCGCACGGTCCCCCTTTTGCAACCTTTTGACGAGCAAACTCAACCAGATTTGCTTAATGACCATGCTATTAATTTAACAACCACAGTGATTCACTTAACGACAAGAAAGCTCATAAAATGGGGCAAAAACTCACTTAACAAATGTTTCACTTAGCAACATAAATTTTGGGCTCAGTTGCTGTTGTAACCCAAGGACTACTGCAGAATCGTCTTCTTTTAATGACTCCGTAATCACTTGAGGGGTGGAGTCAGAGACAACTGAATGGAGCTAGCAATTTACTGGCTGAGCCTTCGTCGCCAGTACAAGTTTTGTTCAGCATTTCTCACGTGTTAAAAATTCTTTTGCCTTTACTGCAAAAACGTCCAAAAATTCAGCTTCCAGAGGCAATTGGGGGGATTTTGAAGCGGTGTGAAGGAATAGGCGACCCGGAGGATGGGGGGGGGGGGGGGGGGAGGGTCCTAATGGAAAGAACCCAAACGCCATCTTAGGGGGGGGGGGGGGGGGGCTGGGGGGGGGGGGGGGGGGGGGGGGGGGGGGGGGGGGGGGGGGGGGGGGGGGGGGGGGGGGGAGTCTTGGGGGTGGGGGGTATCCCAAAGTCATGGGGGGGGGGGGGGGGGCCAGACCCAACCAAGTTCGGGGTTTTTTTTCCAAAAAAAAAAAAATTGAGATGAAGGAAAACAAAATATCTAATTGGAGCCCCAAATCATCCAGAAAGTAATTGGGCATCGAATAACCCCACAATTCTTGTGATTTTATTTTATTTTTTATTTTTTGCATGAACCTTCATATCCCAAACTGGCCAAATGCATCGCCCGGCCTTCCTGAGAGCCATCCACAACCCAGCTAATCTTCTAGTCATCTGTGACGAAAGTTGGAGGAAATATATATCATCAGAGCATTTAGAGTATTTCCTATGATTATTATTATTAACACGCTCTGATCAGGGGTGGGATTCAATTTTTTTTAACAACTGGTTCTGTGGGCGTGGCTTAGTTGGTGGGTGTGGCTTGATGGTCATGTGACTGGCTGGGCGTGGCCAACTCAACATCACTCACATTGAGGCACGCATCTCCTTGCCTTGGCCTCTCATGACTTGGGGATGCTGCAACAGTCATAAGTGTGAAAAACGGTCATAAGTCATTTTTTTCAGTGCCACTGTAACTTTGAATGGTCCCTCCACACAAGAAAAGTACCAGCGAAGGAGGGGGGAAAAAACTCCAGAGACGTTCCAGAGACAGGAAGTCTAGTCCTGCCAATAACGTAATAAGGGTTAATGGAGAGGCAGTTTCCGTAAGCAATACCAGAATGTTTCCTTCCTGCCTTCCTTACAGGATTAGCCCAGTAATTTCTTCTAACAACCGGTTCTCCGAACTGCTTAGAAGGTTAACAAACGGTTCTAGCGAATAGGTGCAAACTGGTAGAATCCCACCCCTGGCTCTGATGCTAAGCAGTTCTACTCCCCCTCCCCCCACCCACCTGAAAAGAAATCTCTTCCAAATGCAAAACACAAGCAGAGGAGAGGAGTTTCAGTTTCGGTTTCACAGCAGCAACCAGCTTTAATACAGAACAGTTGAGCTAAGCCACGCCCAGGCTCCTTGCTGTCTCCTTCTTGCTCACAGAGCAAATATGGTTTCAGTTTCCAAACAGCCCTCCACTCTCTCACACACCGACAGGACGCTTAGGTGATGGATGCTGGTAGGCAGAGGCAGAATTTTCCCCTCCTTATTTTCCTCCCCCAAAATTAAGCCCCACCACATAGCTTCGTAGCGAAGCCCATGGGGATCCAGCTAATATATACATATTGCCCTAGTCGCACACCTTCTTTGAAAAGCAAACGAAACACCACAATCCCCAGCGCGTTTTCACCCTTCCCTCTTCACACACACACACACACACGGGCGATCGGTCAGCTGTGGCGGTGCTTGGAAGGACGGTTACACGCCAACCGGTGCAAAAATAAAAATAAAAATAAAAATTGGGGATCTGCCTGTTTGGGCATGTTGGAAATTAGGAACTGCTCCAACAGCTGTTGCTCCTTTTCCCAACCGAGAGATAATTAATATTTTTCACAAATCCACCTCCAGTCGTGCGAATCCCCTTGGATGGCCTGGCAACTGGCAGGGTTGTTGGGGGGGCAACCTCGCCTCCATCTGGCCTAATTGGCATTTGGGGGCGGAGGAAGGGCTTGGGTTTTGGGGGGTCTGCAGAGGCAGGAGAGGGGGCAAGCCGCAATGGAGCTTGGCTTCCTAAATTTGGCCTTTTATGGGGGAGGGGGCAGAAATGAATCTGTAACTCCGTAAAAAAGACTACTTCTTTTAGGAACAAAAACGTCCCTGAAATTATTATTTGTTGCGGTCTCGTCAATAAGATGAAAAGAACCAGGAAGGCGGCATCCTAGGGCTGGAAGGGACCTAGGAGGTCTTCTAGTCCAACCCCTGCTCAAGGCAAGAGACCTGATAGCATCATTAGATAGGGTCTCCTGCTTGGGCAGGGGGTTATCCTTCCTTCTTCCCTTCCCTACCTACCTACCTACATTTCTTTTTCTGTTCTCCTACTTTCCTTTTCCTTCCTTCTTTCTTTCCTTCCTTCCCTCCTCCCTTGTTTCGCTCCTAATTTCTTGTATTCTCCTTTCCTTTTCCTTCTTGTCCTCCTTCCTTCCCTCTCTCCCTCCTTCCTTCCTAATTTCTTTTTCTATTCTCCTTCTTTCCCCTCCCTTCCCACCTACCTATGTTTCTTTTTCTATTCTACTTTCCGTTCCTTCCTTCCCTCCTCCTTCCTTCCTAATGTCTTTCTATATTCTTCCTTTCTTTTCTATTCTCCTTCTTCCTTTCCTTTCCTTCCACTTCTTCCTAATTTCTTCTATTCTCCTCTTCCTTCATCTTTTCTATTCTCCTTCTTTCCCCTTCCTTTCCTTCCACCTTTCTTCCTAATTTCTTTCTATTCTTCCTTCCTTCCAATTTCTTTTCTATTCTTTCTTTCCAATTTCTTCTATTCTTTCTTCAAATTCTCCTTTCTTCTTCTTTCTTTTTCTATTCCTCCTTCCTTCCTAATTTCTTTTCTATTCTCCTTCTTTCCTTCCTTCCTTCCTAATTTCTTTTCTATTCTCCTTCCTTCCTAATTTCTTTTCTATTCTTCCTTCCTAATTTCTTTTCTATTCTCCTTCTTTCCCTTCCTTCCTTCCTTCCTTCCTTCCTATTTTTCTATTCTCCTTCTTTCCCTTCCTTCCTTCCTAATTTCTTTTCTATTCTCCTTCCTTCCAATTTCTTTTTCTATTTCCTTTCTTCCTTCCTAATTTCTTTTTCTATTCTCCTTCCTTCCTAATTTCTTTTTCTATTCTCCTTCTTTCCCCTTCCTTTCTTCCTTCCTCCCTCCCTTCCTCTGTGCTCCGTATTCCTGACAAATGGCAAACTCGTCAACAGAATAACAATCTTGCTCTTATTCTGTTCCTGAAGCAATAAGAATTCAATGCTTTATTCCAAAGGGTTCAGCCCTGGTTTGTGAGCCGGGGGTTAAATTCACAGAAGAAATCTCTCCCTTAGCCACCAAAATTGGGGGGGGGGGCCTCCCTTGCGGTCGTAAGTGGAGGACTCCCCACCATAGGAAGAGGCACGTTGCAGGACCCCGCGTGTCTTTCCCCTCCCTGGATCTGTCCGGACAGATTTTGCCAAGCTGGTTAACGGTATTTGCGGTTTGCAAGCCGCTACACGCCAGAGCGAGACGACATGTGTGTTATTAGCACCTTTCTCGCGCAATCTGCCTGGGCCTGCCCTGCGGATGGGACGCCTCGCAGCTGCTTGTACAAAAGGCGGTAAGGAAATGAGGCTCCCCAGGTCCCCCCCACCCCCACCCCGGCTCTCTTCCCCCAAACAACACACAAACACAATCGCAGCACAACTCCCCCTCGCCCGGTTTGTGCATTTCCGCGCAATCCAGAATCACACTTTTGGTAACAGAGTTGTCAAAAGCCTGCAATATGCACAGGGCTTATCTTTTGAGAGCTGAATGCAATGAAATTTTCATTTTGATTTTTTGCTGATTAGTGTATATTTAAAGTGACAATTAAGTTTCTATTCTATGTTCTATTATATTCTATTGTTCGTCTATTCTATTCTTCATTCTATATTATTCCATTTTATTTTCTGTATTATTGTATTGTATTCTCTATTCTATTCTATTCTATTCTACTCTACTGTCTAGGAAGGAAGGAAGGAAGGAAGGAAGGAAGGAAGGAAGGAAGGAAGGAAGGAAGGAAGGAAGGAGGAAGGAAGGAAGGAAGGAAATAAAAAGGGGGAAGGAAAAAGGGAGGGAGTTTGGGAGGAAAGGAAGGAAGGAAAAAGGGAGGGAAGGAGGAAGGAAGGAAGGAAGGAAATCAAAAGGGAGGAAGGAAAAAGGGAGGGAGTTTGGGAGGAAAGGAAGGAAGGAAATAAAGAGGGAGGGAGGAAAAGGGAGGGAGTTGGGAGGAAAGGAAGGAAGGAAAGAAAAAGGGAGGGAAGGAGGAAGGAAGGAAGGAAAAAAGGGAAGGAAGGAGGAAGGAAGGAAGGAAGGAAATCAAAAGGGAGGAAGGGAGGAAAAGGGAGGGAGTTTGGGAGGAAAGGAAAGGAAGGAAGGAAATAAAGAGGGAGGGAGGAAAAAGGGAGGGAGTTTGGGAGGAAAGGAAGGAAGGAAGAAAAAAGGGAGGAGGAAAGGAAGGAAAGAAAGAAGGGAGGGAGGAAAGAAGGAAGGAAAAAAGGGAGGGAGGGAGGAAAGAAGGAAGGAAAAAAGGAAGGAAGGGGGGAAAGGAAGGAAGGTCTGTCTGTCTGTCTCAATTTGGAGAGCAGGGCTGCCTGCTTCCTTCCCAAGAACCAGGGTGGGTCCAACTCTCCCCCCCCCCAGCTTCCCCTGCCAGACCTGCCCAGCTTCCAGAGAACAAGGCACCCTTGGCAGGTGTGGCCCCCTCCCCTCCGCAGGGGCTGTTGTTGCCATCCTCACCCTCTCTGGGGCCGCCTGGCGGGAGCTGTTGGGGCTTGACAGAGGCGGAAGCGCCTTTGCGTGCGACGAGGATCGCTGCCATGGCCCCGGGGCTCCTCTCCGCTCTTCCTGTCCCAACATGGCAGGACAAACCAACATGCACAGAACTGCTCCTCTCTTGTTTTGGGTTTGCGGCGGAGGTGGGGGGGTGCTCCCTTCCCTGGAAGATGCTCTCCTTTCTGGGAAGCCAAGCCAGCCCAGCCACAAACAAGACCCCTTGGAGGATTATGTGCACGCGATGCCCCGAGACAGGGGGTTTTGCGCTCCCCGATCAATAAACGATGATCGGTTGCTTCTCAGATGCAAGCACGTTAAGGTGGGAACCCTGGCTGATGAACCGCCCAAGCGATTTCGTCCTAGCCACCATGCTAGGACACAAGCCAAGATTCAAGATTTATTCTATTTGGAGGGGACGTGAGTGTACACGAGGATACGTCCACTGGGTTGGACTAGATGACCTCCAAGGTCCCTTCCAGCTAGGAGTCTACCCCACCTGGAATCCATGCAGAGGGTTATAAATATTGCAAATCTAAATATATAAATATGTATATCTACATATTATATTATGTATGTATACAGATATGTATATTTCTATCCATCCATCCATCCATCCATCCATCCATCCATCCATCCATCCATCTATCTATCTATCTATCTATCTATCTATCTATCTATCTATCTATCTATCTATCATCTATCTATCTATCTATCTATTTATCTATCCATCCATCCATCCATCCATCTATCTTCTATCTACCTATCATGTATCTATCTATCCATCCATCCATCCATCCATCTATCTATCTATCCATCCATCTATTTAACTATCTAAATATAAAGATATGATTAAACTGAAGCTTGCTTGTTGTTGGTGACCAAACGTGTCCCATGCCTTCAGTCCTTGGTGGTTTATTCCACAAACCAGCTTTAAACAAACCATACTTTAGCATAATTGCACCCCAAAAAGAAAAACACAATGCTTTTCCTTGAAGGCAAAAAAGAGGCCACTCAGAGTTGGAAAGAGATTAAAATTGGAATCATAAAACTTCACCTCTTTTACAGCTTACGGAATAGCGGTGTTGGAAGGGACCTTGGAGGTCTTCTAGTCCAGCCCCCTTGCTCGAGCAGGAAACCTTATACAACCCTATTGTAGAACTATAATTCCTTTTTTTTTTTTTAATGACTTCCATTTCGTTTCTTAGTCCCCACAAAAAAATCAGAAGTGGCTTTTCCGCTTAAGGGAGATGCTTAAATTTTATTTTTGATTAAGAAATCCAAAGTTTTCATAAAATCAATCGGTGCGTACACACACACACACACACAACACAGGTGTGTACCCAATCGGTTTATCTTTTGGCTGGGTTTCTTCTCTTCTGCAAATTCCCCTCGCCTCCCAATTGCTCCAGGGATGAGCCAAAGGGGGAGGTGGGCTAAAGGGAGGAGGGGGCTTTGCTGGGAAGGAAGGAAGGGGGGGATTGAGCTGGGGATGAAAGATGGGAGGGAGGGGGAGCCAGCTTCTTTTAAGCCATGGGGGGCAGAGGAGGGGTCTTTGCAGTGACTCAGGGCTACGGAAGGATGGGGAGAGCTGCCCACCGAGGGGGAAAGAGTTGGAATAATTTAGACTTCAGGGTTGGGTTGTTGTGGTTTAAATGCAGGAATTTTGAGGCATTTTGTTTTCTTGGGAAACCTTTTATGGATGGTTAGGAGGGGAAACGTCTCTAGTTTTTCCTTCATTCATCCTTTCTTGCTCTTCTATGCATCTATCTACTTTTATTTCCTTCGGTCTTTTCTCGCTCTCCTTCCTTCCTTCCTTCCTTCCTTCCTTCCTTCCTTCCTTCCTTCCTTCCTTCCTTCCATCACTCTCATTCTCCTTCCTTTGGTTCATCCATCCTTTCCCTCCTTCCCAGTTTCCTTCCTCTTTCTTTCCTTTCTTCATTGGTCCATCCATCCTTTCCCTTCCCTCCCTCCCTCTCACCTCCCTCTCCTTCCACCCTCCCTCCCTCCTTCTCTTCCTCCCCTCCCTTCCAATCTTTCCCCTCCCTCCCTCCCTCCTGCCTTTGGTCCATCCATCCTTTCCTTCCCTCCCTGTTTCCTTCCTTTCTTTCGCCTTCCTGCCTTTCTCTTTTTCTTTCTTTCCTTCCTTCCTTTCCTTTCTTCTTTGGTCCATCCATCCTTTCCTGTTGCCTTCTTCCTTCCCCTGTTGCCTTCCTTCCTTCCTTCCTTCCTTCCTTCCTTCCTTCCTTCCTTCCTTCCTTCCTTCCTTCCTTCCCTTTCCTTTCTTTCCTTTGCTTTCCTTTCTTCTTTGGTCCATCAATCCTTTCCCTTCCCTTCCCTACCTCACTCTCACCTCTCTCACTCTCCTTCCTTCCTTTCTTCCTTCCCCATCTCCCTTTCCTTTTCTTCCTTCCCTCCCTCCTTCCCTCCCCCTTTCTTCCTCCCCTCCTTTCCAATCCTTCTCCTGGCCCCTCCATCCCTTCTTCCCCCGCTTCTTGCTGACTCCAGCTCCCATCATCCTCCCCTCCCAACGGGAACCGCTGGCACAGAGGGAGGGAGGCTGCGTGTCCGGACAGGAGGCAGCTGCTTTGGCGTCAAAACATACCTGTGTGGAGTTTGGGGTGTGTGTGTGTGTGTGTGTGTGTGTGTGAGGTGATCTTCAGATCCAGGGATTTCCGAGCATGTGTGCAAGCGCTGGTGGGTGGGAGGCTTGGCACAGGGCTCGGCCTTTCCGCGGGAAGCGGGCGGAATGCTTGGCACGGCGGTGAGGCTTGCCCTGGCGGGATAGGCAAGCCGAGCCGTGCTCTCAAACCCTCCCCCGCCCCCCCGAATGGGGAAGCCAAGGGTGGGGGAGAGGAACCAGGAGCCCCTGCACACCTTGGCCTGGGTCAAGGGCTGCCCCTCTGCAGAGGGCAGGGTCTCTTGGCTGGAAGGCCAAGCGGGGGGAGGGTGAGTCCCGGGGGTGTGTTAACTGGCTGGATGGGGAAAGTGGCTTGGCCTAACCATGGTTTGTGTCAGTCTTCCTTCTTTTTCCTTCCTTCCTTCTTCCTTTTCCTTTCTCTCTCTCTCTTCCTTACACTCCCCTCCGCTCCCTGACTTCCTCTATCTCCCTCCCTCCCTTCTTTCTCTCCCTCTTCTTCTTCCTCTCCTTCCTTCCTTTCCTTATTTCTTTCCCCTTCCTCCCTCCTTCCTCCCTTTCTTCCTTCCCTTCCAATCCTTCCTCTTACTCCCTCCTTCCCTTCTTTCCCCATCTCCTTCTTCCTCTCTCCCTCTCTTCCCCATCTCCCTTTTCTCTCCTTTCTTCCTCCCTCTCTCCCTTCCCTCCTTCCTTCCAAAACTTCATTTTCCTCCCTCCTTCATCTCCTTTTTCTCTCCTTCCTTCCTCTTCCTCCCTCTCTCTCTTCCCCATCTCCCTTTTCTCTCCTTCCTGTCTGCCTCTCCTTCCTTCTTTCCCCATCTCCTTTTTCTTTCCCTTCTCTTCCCTCTCTCCCCATCTTTTCTCTCTTTCTTCCTCCCTCTCTCTTCCTCCTCCTTCCAAACCTTCATTTTCCTCTCTTCCTTCCCCCTCCCTTTTTTCTCTCTTCCTTCCTCTTCCTCCCTCCCTCTCTTCCCCATCTCCTTTTCTCTCCTTCCTGTCTCCTCCTTCCCTTCCATTTAACCTCTTTCCCTCATTTCCCCTCCTCCCTCCTCTCCTCCTTCCTTCCAAACCTTCATTTTCCTCCCTCCTTCATCTCCTTTTTCTCTCCTTCCTTCCTCTTCCTCCCTCTCCTCTCTTCCCCATCTCCCTTTTCTTTCCTTCCTCTCTCTCCCTCCTTCCTTCCAAGCTTTCCTCTTCCTCCCTCCCTCCTTCTGGCAGTTGAACCACCCCACCGCCGTCTTAACATCGCAAAGGGTTGTGCAACCCTCCTCTAAAACAAAATTGCCAATCCCCACCGCTAAGCCACGAGGATCACTAGTTCCCAGAGAGTCACAGCAGTGTCATATTGTGAGTCACGACATCCCAACGCAAAAGACGTGGCCACTTCTCCTCCCCTTCATGGAGTGCCATCAGGTCACTAAACAAAACGGTTAAGTCAAGGACTCCCTGGTTTGATTTACTCAAGATCTATAGCTGCCCTTCTCAACTTTGCGCTACAGATGCTGCCTGAGAAGCGTTTTGAACGCAAAACCCTGTCCCCCCCCTGGCGGCAAAGTCAATTTTCTTTTTGGCTTTGCAAAAAAAGAGAGAGAGAGAGAGAGAGAGAAAATGAACGAATGCAAAAGGAACCCGGCTTTAAGACGATGAGCCGATAATTGAGCTTTAGGGTAGCAACTTGACAGGTTGACGGGAATAAAATCCAGGTTGGCAAATGGTTGACGTCTGGATGAATTAGGAAAAGAGTAGTTGGATTTTCCCCACCGCAGGCTGCCTTCAGCGAGAGCTTCACTGATAATAATCCTAAGGAAATGTTCAAAGCCTGGACAAAATTGTCCTTTAAAAGCGTGCCGCAATTTAAAAATTTTGCACGGGCCGCGTTGACGAAGAAGAGCTGTCCAATTTCCGCCTTTGAATTGATTTAATCCAGTCCAAACAATCTAAAATTCACCCGTTGCGCATCTCCTTTGAAGCCTGCCCACAAGAATATTATGGGGTTTGTTTTGTTTTTGTTTTTTTAGAAAGTTAAAAGCAGAAAGCTCTTTTGGGGTAGGTATTTTCCAAGGGCCGGTTGCAAAGTTGGGCGCTGAGGACTGGAAGCGTGAAGCTTTAGCACTGAGGACTAGAAACATCTTGAAGAACACCCTTTTGACTTTGCGATGACTTGAATTGCTGCCGCTGCTGCTTTGAATGGGCCTGAAACGTTAAATTTAAAAGAGTGATGCGCTAGAGAAAAATTAGGCTCAAGGGGGAAAAAAAGCGAATTTTCAGGCTGTAAAATAATGATGATAAATGACATGAAAAATGGGAGCTGGAGAGGTTGTAGGCTGGAGAAACAAACAGGCCTCGGTTGATTTACGCAAATTCTATTCCGATTTCCAGTATTCGCCTCTGCTGAAGAAACTCTACTGTCAGATTGCAAAGACATGTCCAATCCAGATTAAGGTCTCCACGCCGCCTCCTCCTGGGACGGTCATCCGAGCCATGCCAGTATACAAGAAGGCCGAACACGTCACGGAAGTGGTCAAGCGGTGCCCGAATCATGAACTTGGACGCGATTTCAACGACGGTGCGATCTTTCCCATCCTTTCTCTCTCAAACTCGCCTCTTTGCTTCTCTGAATGCGTTTTTTTTCCGTTCCATAGAAGAGGCTTCTGGTTATTATCATCATCATTTAATGACCCTGTAAATCCCTTGGAGCTAGCAGAGTGTTTTTAGTGGCCAGATGCCCTTCCTGTTGCCAGAGCGGAGTTTTGTTCATTCTCAGTGTGCCCAGAAAGAGAAATATCTGCCTCTACCTAGGATTGAACTCAAAGCCTCCGGATTGTGAGGGCGAGTGCTCCCACCTCTAGGCCAGTACACCATTCTTAAGAGGCTTCTGGTTATCTGCCTCTTTAAATTTAGACTTTGGGATGTTCTTTTTTAAAAAAAAATTCATTTAGAGACTCCTTAACCATCCTATATATTTTTTTAAAAAAAAATTCCTTGCAAAATTTCCCTTGGGAAATTTGATTAATCAATTGAATGATGGATTGATTGCTGTCTGATTGAAGAGTTGATAACTATGACAGTCACAAATATGAATCGGTTGCCAAGCGTCCGAATTTTGAGCACAGGGATGCTGCAAAAGTCCCAAGTGTGAAAAAAATAGGCGTAAGACACTTTTTTCTCGGCTGTTGTCACTTCAAACGGTCGCTAAATGAACCGTATCTGTCTTCCGTCATAAAGCGAGGACTGGGGTCGCTGTTTAGTAAAGAATATCTTGCAATCCCAAAAAGAGATGTGGTGGGGAGGGAAAGGGATTATACCAGATGAGATGTTAATATTCATAATAATAATAATAATAATAATAATAATATTACAGTAGGAAAAGATTTGCCTTGGAAGTATTTTCATAGTGGCTGCACCTGCCCTTGATGGAGCCTCCAAGGACAGGGGCAATATAGCTGATCGCGGTTTTGCACAGCCATCATGAATTAAATCCAGATAATTCGACATTTTTCCTTCTCCAGCTGCAATGCAATTCCCTTGCTCAAATCTGCAACTTTGCAATAAATCGATTTTCTTGGTTTTCTAGGCCTCTCGGCGCCCGCCAGCCATTTAATCCGCGTAGAAGGCAACAATCTCTCCCAGTATGTCGATGACCCCGTGACGGGAAGGCAGAGCGTCATGGTCCCTTACGAGTCCCCCCAGGTGATGTGCCGGGCCTGCAAATTTATGGGATGCTTTGCTTTGCTCTTTGTCCCCCTGTTGGGCTACCAAAGGTGCTAGTCCTCTTTAAGGTTTTTTTGGGGGGGAAAGGATTGGCAGTGCTCGGGGCCGGGAAACCGGTGCATTCAAGAAATTATTCTTGCAAACTTAATCGCCTCAAAAGGAGTGAAGGCTGAACCTTTGATTTCCCTTTTGATATTGAGCCAAGATTTCCATTACGGGGTTAATTTTCATGGGCGGAATGGATGTGTTTGCAGGCAGCAATAAAGGTTAGTGAGAACAAATCTGCTGCCATCTGGTGGCTATCTGAAAAACCGCAGCCACGTCTGTAAGAGTCTCATTTAAAGGGACAACAGAACCCAGCTGCAAGCTAAGCAGGGTCAGGGTGGGTTAGGAGTTGGAGGGGAGACTGGGGAAATGAGAAAAGCCACGTACCAGGTAGCCAGGGTCATTTTCTTGTGTGTTGTGGCCCAAATAAAGGAATCATTGATTTAACTACAGAGGGTTTGTTGTGTTTGGGGAGCTGGGTCCGAACACGTAGCTTATGCATTCCACTCTCCGTTCGTTTGGAAATTGAACCTCCCTCTTGTTTGGTCTCGTCAAGGTGGGCACCGAATTTACCACCATCCTGTACAACTTCATGTGCAACAGCAGCTGCGTGGGAGGCATGAACCGGAGACCGATTTTAATCATCATCACGCTGGAGACGAGAGAGTGAGTTCAGCCCCTTTGGTGCTTCTCTGGAGTCCCGGTCTGCAAGGTCGTTGTTGAGATTAGAACCCGAGCGCCGGGAGTTGGCTTTGTTTTGAGAAAACCAGACACTCCGTACGAGAGATTTTGTAGAATTGGGGGACCCTCCCATACCCTGTGAGAATTTTGCAATGTTTGCTTTCCACCCAAACTGGAAAAGTTGTTTGATCCTTGTAAAAGTTTTCCAAGGGTTTGAGAAACCCCACCGAGCCGATTGAAGATATTTTGCGGCTTCTAGTATGGCACAATTTGCAGGGCACTTTTTTTTTTTTTAATCGTGTCCCGATTTTCAGACACTGTGGTTTTCTTGGCAAGTTTTTTTTGCCATTGCCTCCTTCCTAGGGCTGAAAAAGAGTGGCTGGCTCAAGGTCAACCAGCTGGCTTTCTTCCCAAGGTGAGATTAGAACCGTTTCTAGCCTGATGCCATCGCCACGACGTGAAACTGGTTCTCTCATGTGGCCGTTAAAAACCCCAAATCCCAGCAGGCCGGAAGTTAGTCACCAGTTTGTAAAACGAGGCAAATTTCTCACTTTGCAACAGAAATTTGGGGCTCAGTTGTGTCGAGGACGATCTGTGCTGTTTTTTTTTCCCCTGTAGTGGACAAGTCTTGGGCCGCCGATCGTTTGAAGGCCGGATTTGTGCCTGTCCAGGACGAGACCGGAAAGCCGATGAGGATCACTTCCGAGAACAGCAAGCTCTGAACGAAAACGCTGCGAAGAACGGAAACCCTAATAAGAGGAGTGAGTGTTTGGATTGGGGGTCCCGACCCTTGGAGGCTGGTTAGGGAGATGGGAAATGGAGTCCCATCATGGGAGAGAAGGCATCAGCTTAGGAAGACGGGTTAAAGGGGGGGATCCTTCCAGGATATTGCATTGTCCAACATGTAGTAACGGATTCCCGCCCTGTATTAGCGGGTTGGACGAGATGACCTCCGATTCCCCTTCCGTTCTCCGTTTCTAAGGTTTAGTTTAGATTCTTCCCCTGGGCATGGGTTGGACTCGATGATCTCCAAGTTCCCTTCCCTTCTAGGATTCCAAGCTTTTATTTGGATTCCTGGCCCTCAGGAAGGGGGTTGGACTAGATGACCTCCGAGGTCCCTTCCCTTCTGTGATGCTATGATTCTTCCCAGCTTTCAAACAGAACCCGCAAAGTATCCCAGCGTTGGGGGCCGGGGTTAAGAAACGGAGGCACGGCGAGGAGGAAACGTATTACGTGCCCGTAAGTAGTAAATTTGCAAAAAAAATCCCCCCCAAAATCCCGTTATTCGTGCCTTTTTTAAAAAAAATAAAAAAAATAAAAATCTTGGCACCCAGTTTCTTACAATTAAAAAAAACAAACAACACCCTGAAAATTAGAAATATTTGCAGGTTGCGGGACCCAAGTTGGGGACGCCGCAGTTCGTTCCCGATAATTTCATCTCCGGCACTCAGTCTTTCCCACCGTCGGCGGAGGCCGATGGGAGCTGTAGTCCCCAAGGTGGCTTCCTTTGGATCCAAGCGGTTCCCCTCTGCTTCTCCTTCGCTCAGGTTCGAGGTCGGGAAAACTTTGAGATGCTGATGAAGATCAAAGAAAGTTTGGAACTGGTTGAGCTGGTTCCTCAGCAGTTGGTCGATTCTTACCGACAGCAGCAACAGCAGTTTCTGCAGCGACAGTGAGTCCCGCGCAGACACACACACCCCATCCTTTGTCTCCTTGTTGCAACAAAAACTTTGCAAATGACGGGGAGGAGGGAATCCTGCTGACGCCCAAAATCTCATGTGTTAATTTATAGGTTCACTTCTCCTAACAGGGGTGGGCAGCCCGGATCTTTGTACCTGGGACTTTCATGTCTGGCTGCTCCTATGAAACGTGTAAATCCTGCATTTCAAGTCTTGGAGGTGGCCGAGAATGGCTTAAAGCACAGCCGGGCATCTTAAGGGCCACCTCGGGCTCTTAAGTTGTCCCTGTCCAGCCAGCATGAGGTCAATTGGGAATTAGAAATGAAATGAAATAACTATATAAAATAATAATAGTGTGTGTAGCTCAGGGTTGAAGGTCCTTGCAGACATTTCACGGCCCAACTAGGGAACATCATCAATGCTAGAAGAGAGTGGGGTTTGCAGAGAGGAGGAGGAAGAGGGGGAAGGAGGAGGAGGAGAAGAAGAGGAGGAGGAGAAGAAGAGGAGGAGGAGGAGTACTGTAGGGTCCTTGGTGATCTCTGAGCTTGGTGGTTTTCTTGCAGATGTTTCATAGCCCAACTAGGGAACATCATGGGGGCTAAAAGGGAGAAGGATCTGCACTGGTAGATGTTTCCTAGTTGGATCATGAAACATCTGCAAGGAAACCACCAAGCTCAGAGAGCACCAAGGATCCCCCAGTCGTTGTCCACTTCCACCTTTCTGCAAACCCACTCCCTTCTAGTACGGAGGATGTTATCTAGCTGGCTCATGGAACATCTGTTAGAAATTCTGCTTATATAGGGCACCAAAGGGCAAAGAGTACAATAACCATGTGCTTTACTCCTCAACTATTTTAACTGTAACAGGAAACTCTTACATAGAACAAAAGAGCATAGAGTATTAATATCATATATCCACATTTGTAAACACTGCCATCTGCTGGCTGAATACTACTGTAGTTGTTGCATACAAAGACATTCCAACAATGAATTCCAACAATCTGCAAGAAAGAAAAAAAACACACACACACACAAGCTCTGAGAGCACCAAGGACCCCACAGTCCTCCTCCTCCCTCCCTCTCTCTGCAACCCCGCCTGCCTTTTAGCACTGATGATGTCGCCTAGTTGGGTCATGAAATGTCTGCAAGAAAACCACCAATCTCAGAGAGCACCAAGGACCCCTGAAATAAAATAAAAATAGGCTACAGGGGGCAGGAGAACCTTCAGCTGACTGGCGCCCTCATGTGGCCTGCTTGGGAAAATCAACTGCCCATATCTCTCCACATTGGTTTTTGGGGAGGGCACCACCTTGGCCCGGCTGGAAGGAGGGGTGCCCCCCTCCTGGCATGTCTTGGACTCACTCTCGGCTCCCTTCACCCACAGGACGCACCTCCATTCTCCATCGTCCTATGGCCCGGTCTTGTCCCCCGCGAACAAGCTTCATCCAGGAGGCATCAACAAGCTACCATCCGTGAACCAGCTGGTGGGGCAGCCTCTTCAGCAGGGGCCTGGCACGGGACCCAACCTTGGGCCTATGGGTAAGACTCTGCCCCCCCTTTCAAAGGTATCCCCATAACTTATTTCACACCTGCCCTGCTGATGGTTTCAGGGAACCAGGGTTGGTTGAACCCGAACCAGTTCAGGCCGTTGTGAGTTTCTGGCCCTACCATCACTTCTACAAGTACAGGTAGTCCTTGACTTACAAGAGTTCATTTACTGACCGCTTGAAGTTACTGAAACGGCTGTCAGCATTCTCCAATGAAGGATTTTCACGGGCAGAAGATCCGGTAGCCTAGGCTACAATCTTTTTAAGATAAGAGCGGAATGTACTTCTGGTTTTTAAACTGCTGTAATGCTCCTTCCGATCCCCCCCTCCCCCTGTTTATGGCAACTCAAAAACAGACATAGGAAAGTTTTAGGACACCATAATTGCAAGGAAAATGGGATTTGTAAACTCACCGGGCGTTGTTTCTTTTCCGCACCTCAGGCCCGACGATGCTCAACAATCACACCATGCAGTCCAACGGAGAGATGAACGGGGTGCACTCCTCCCAGCCGATGGTCTCCAGCTCGCACTGCACTCCCCCGCCACCCTACAACCCAGACCCCAGCCTTGTCAGGTATGGGTGCCGTGGGTGGTGGGGAGCGGGGGCCAGTGCTTAAATCCTGTCTGGACCAAGCTGGTTTTGGGCTGAGGGCTGCACGCAATTCCAGGGGGGGTCTCTCTTAACGTGGCAACTTTGAAGACTCGTGGACTTCAACTCCCAGAATCCCCGCAGCTGGTTGCCAAATTTGGGAAACCCCTGGCCTAGAATACCTCTCTTCCTCCCTCCCCCGAAAAAAAAAACCACTGGAAAAATCACCCTCCTGACATGTCATTCCGGAAAACTCTGCTCCCCCGAGGCTCTTTTTGAAACCCAATTCTCAGAAATTTGGGCAGGTGGCACCGGCTGCCCCCCCCCCCTTGTTGGGGAGGATGGGTTTTGTAGTGCTTGCCCACCACTGCATCGCAACCCCCTTAGCATACCCTTCCGAAAAGATTGGGATAGGGCCTTGGGATTTCATCTAAATAATTCTTTTCTCTCTCTCTCTCTCTCTCTCTCTCCTTTATTTCCCTTTGCAGTTTTCTAACCGGATTAGGCTGCCCGAACTGCATCGACTATTTTACTTCTCAAGGTTTACAGACCCTTTATCACCTGCAGAATTTGACCTTGGAGGTAAATACACCTGTTTGGAAAGGTCCCCTGCTTTGTGAGACCTAACCAGGGGTGGGATTCAACATCGTTTACTCCTGGTTCTGCGGGCGTGGCTTGGTGGGCGTGGCAGGGGAAGGAGACTGTAAAAATCCCCCTTCCCTCCCCAGTCTCCACCCCACTGACCTGCTTTCCAGCTCCGTTCTCCTGTGCAGGACAACCCAAGGAGATCCAGCCGGTCAGCTGGGACTCGATGGGAGGCAGAGAAGAGGTGGGGTTGGCGGGGACAGTCAGAGGCGGCTTCGGCCGGTTCTCCGAACGACTCAAGGTTTCCACTACCGGTTCTCCAGAACCAGTCAGAACCGGCTGAATACCCACCTCCGGACCCAACCCATTTCTTTCCTTCCCCCTTCGCTCCGTCTGAGGCCTCCATCCCTCCCCATCCAAGGACTGGCCCGTTTTGCAAAAAAACAAAAAACTAAATTCATATCCGGTGGCAAAGATGGATACAGGCTGCCTTCTCCTGCCCCCCACTCACTCCCCCGAAAGTGAAAGCAGCTGGAGATTGTTTGGCAGATTGGGGGAAGCTGGGGGGAGGGTGTTGGGTTGTTGTTTTCTTTTTATTGCAAATATTCCTGAACAGAATATTTGCAGATCAGGGTTGAACTGTGGGGTCCTTGGTGCTCCCTGAGCTTGGGGGTTTCTTGCAGATGTTTCATGACCAAACTAGAGAACATTGTCAGTGCTAGAAGGGAGTGGGGCTTGTGGAGGGGAGAGGGGGGGGGGAGAAGGAGAGGAGGAAGGAGGAGGAGGAGAGGAGGAGAGCAGAGGAGGAAGGAGAAGGTCTGTGGAGTCCTTGGTGCTGTCTGAGCTTAGTGGTTTCCTTGAAGACATTTCATTACCCAACTAAGTAACATCATCAGTGTTAGCAACGAGTGAGGTTTGCAGAGAGAAGAAGAAGGAAAAGGAGGAGGAGGAGGAGGATTATGGGGCTCTTGGGGCTCTCTGAACCTGGTGGTTTTCTTGAAGACATTTCATTGCCCAACTAAGCAATGTCATCAGTACATCGTCAGTTATGACCTGACCTACTTGGGTCCCGAAACGTTGGCAAGAAAACCACCCAGAGTTGATCCGCGCCTTCCATCTCTCGGTAGGATCTTGCGGCGCTGAAGATCCCGGAGCAGTACCGCATGGTCATCTGGAGGGGCCTCCAGGATTTGAAGCAGAGCCACGATTACGGTGGCCAGCCGCTCCTCCGTTCCAGCAGTAGCAACGCTGCCACCATCTCCATCGGGACTTCCGGAGAGCTGCAACGTCAGCGCGTGATGGAAGCCGTGCATTTCCGAGTTCGCCACACCATCACCATCCCAAATCGGAGCGGGTCCGATGAATGGGCAGACTTTGGCTTCGACCTGCCAGATTGCAAATCCCGCAAACAGTCCATCAAAGAGGAATTTCTCGAGGGGGAAATCAATTGAAGGGATCTCAGGTTGTGGGGGGGGGGGAGTGAGGGATCTGGGGCAAGCCAGCTGGGCCTGCGGACCCCATAGATTTTGCCGCCAGACTGAAGCCACCCCCCTCCAAAACAAAACAAAAAAGTATTTCGGAGAGGTTGTGGCGATGGGACCTCCGCGCTGTCCAACTTTGGTACGTCTGTCGACATTGTCGTTGCCAAAGTGCAACCGCCACCAGAAGGAAAGAGACGGCGTTCCACCAGCAGACTCGGGAAAATCAACAAAAAACTTGCATTTCCACTTTCGTACGTTTTGTCCGACGTTGTTCGCACAAAAATGCAAACCAACCAGAAGGGAAGAGATGCGTCCGATCAGCAGAATTGGGAAATCGATGAAAATTTGAATTTCCTGAACAATCTGGGGGTCGATTTTGCATCCACAAGGAGAGAGAGGATGGGCTGGTTTTCGTTCCTGAACAATCCTCAATTTTTCCTCCAACGACGGCCGTCCTTTCTTCTGAAAAATGGCTTCGTTGCTCCTCAATTCCACCCCCCTGGTTTGGTTGAAAAGAAATCTAGAAACGAGGGTCCCGCCTCCCCAAGCCCCCCCAATCCCTTCCCTTAACGGACTGCCAAAAAGTGTTTGTTTTTCTACAGTGCTACGTAGACTGAAAACAACAACAAAAGAAAAAAAAATGTTTATAACTCGGTCAACAAACCGAAGTGACGTTTGTATTAGTTAGGTTCATCCTTTGCTCCGCTGGAGCAGACATACGCTGTACATAACTGTATTTAACCACTGTCGTAAGGTTTATGTAAGCTATTTTAAGATGGGTGTGGTTTTGTCTACCACCAAGGTTTGACCATTTGGGGTGTCTATTCCGGGGATCTCCTAACTTGGCAACTTTAAGGTTTGTGGACGCCCAGAATTCCCCAGTTAGCACCAAATGGGGCAATTCTGGGACTTGAAGTCTATAAAACTTGGCGACTTGTGAACTTCAACTCCCAGAATTCCTCAGCCACCATCAAATAGCAGGCTAAGGAATTCTGGGAGTTGAAGTCCACAACACATGGCAATTTAAGGTTTTCTGGGAGTTGAAGTCCACAAAACGTGGCAACTTAAGGATTTCTGGGAGTTGAAGTCCACAAAACTTGGCAACTTGTGGACTTCAATTCCCAGAACTCCCTAGCCAGCAGCAAATGGCTGGCTGGGGGATTCTGGGAGTTGAAGTCCACAAGTCTTAAAGTTGCTAAGTTTGGAGAGAAAGAGAAAGACTTATTTGTACAGTCAAAGGGATAAAAATTCATGGATGAATTCGGCTTGGGGAATCCACTCCTAAACTGACCGTCCAATCTCCATCAGGAACAGACTTTTTAAAATTATATGTGCTTTGCCATGAACTCCAAAGTCACATTTCCTATGTTGCAGAAGTAATTTATGCTCGTGTGACAGGGTTGCGATTCAGAAAATGGGTGTCATTTACGGATGCAAAGTTTTCCCACTTGTCACAATCTGCTGCCTAAGATATTTGTTTCAGTCTGCTTAATGATAAAATTAGGAGAAATATTCAGGGGTCATTGGGGGTTGTGGGTCACCAACAACCCCCAAGATAAGCGATCTATACGTAACACCTACATGAGAACTTAACATACGTACATTTTTCAATCTCCATTCCAAACATGCAGCAAATTCCCGGGTAATTTTAAGGTGGGGGGGAGAAATAGCTAGGATTAAAAAGAAGAAGAAAATAATTGGCTTTCCTGATTAAAATCTTTTAGCGTAAGAAAGTGTAAAAAAAAACAACCTCACACTTGCTAGTCCCAAGAGTAAATTCAACGGATCGTAAATATTTTAAAGAAGGTTGTGTTCATTTTGGAAGATTGTCCTCTGATCCCAACCACAGTTCTCACAGCTTTCAAGTGGAAGCTTTGAGGTCCCAATTTAACAGTGCTCCAAATTTTTTTTTGCAGGAGGGAAAGAAAAAAAAATCAAGATTTTCCAGCCAAGTCCAGGATTGAGTTGACTTTTCAAAAGCATTCCTTTTAATATTTTTTTTAATGCAACACCTCTCTCAGCCAAACAAGAGATTCACAGGGCTTGGTTTATTTGCTCGCACAATTGGGTGTTACGCTGTGTTGCTGCTGCTGTGTGTATGTGTGTGTGTGTGTGTGTGTACTGAAACAGCTGGCTGTTTCGCAAGCAAACACATTTCCAGGTCATTTCAAATTCCCCATTTCTCTTAGCAGTTCCCCCCCATAAGGATGAGGGGTAAAAACTTCCTCCTTGTCTAACTAATTCCCCGAGCCAACTGAGAGAGGTATCCTCAAACTGTGCTTTGTGAGCCCAGATCCCGAGATCGAATCACGCCGGCCAAGTGGAAATCCAGTTGAAGCACTTTACTTTCAAAAAAAAGGAAGGAAAAAAATATATATAACTTTTCCATCTCTTATATTGTGGGAGTAAGAGAAATGCCTTTTCTGACCCCACTTTTCCCTGGCAGCAGTATTAACTATCGAAGATTTCTAGGTAAGCCAAGATTGGCAGCAAAAAATAAAATAAAAAATAGTCCAGGAAGAAGCCATGAAGCTATTATCACTGGCTTGTTTGCTTGAAGGAGAACGATGGTTGATTCTGGGGTTTTGTTTTTTTTCATTTGCTTGAGGAGCCAAAATAGGAGAAGAGATGGAGAATGATCTTGTCATCTCAAAGTCTTTGCTTCAGGATAGGGCAGTGATAGATTAAAAAAAAACTGATTTATTATCCCCACAATTTAAATCTCCACAACTTAAAACCTGGAAATAAGGAGAAAATTTCCTCACGGCGAGAGCAATCAAACCATGGAACAGAAGTTGCCTTCGGAAGTTGTGGGAGATTCATCATTGGAGGCTTTCAAGAAGAGATTGGACTGCCATCTGTCAGGAATAGTGTAGGGTCTCCTGCTTAGCAGGGGGTTGGACTAGATGACCTACAAGGTCCCTTCCAACTCTGTTAATCTATATCTAACTTCTCAAACCATGGCCTTAAGTGACCATAAAGGGCCGAGCTGAAGTTTCTGAGATGCTGGCCATACCTAAACAATCCACACGTGTGCCAGACGGATATTTTCTCCCACGAAAAAGAAAAAGTTACAACGGGCCTGGGGGAAAAATAAAGCGACTTATGGCCGTTTTTCACACTTACGACAGTTGTAGCATCCCCGTGGTTCGCGCGATCCGAACTCCGGCGCTTGGCAATTGACTCGTGTTTATGACGGTTGCAGGTTCCCCGAGGTTTACGTAATCCTCTTTTGGCGACCTTCCACGGGGAACCAGATTCACTTAGCAACCACGGCAGGAAAAAGAAAAATCAGGCGAAAGTCGTTTAACAACCCCTCTCACTTAGTGGCAGAAAGGTCGGCCTCCATTGTGGTCGTACCCCGAGGACTACCACCTGTACCACAAATAACGCAGCGAAGAGTTTAAAGGCTGTTTAGAATTCGTGGCTTTCGGGGAGTGTGGCTCAGGACACACCAAATATATCCGCCTCTTTCTGGGGTGATCATTCAGACAACAATCGTGGCTTCAGTTTGGGGGGAATCTGACTGGGAGCCCAAGAAACAGACAGAAATGGACTTCCCCCCCCCCCTTGAATGGTTAAATATGTTTGCTTTGTTGTAATGATCTTTTTGAGGAACAAAAAAAAAATAATTCTTATTTTTGTAAGGTGTTTTTTTTCTCTTCCTTTTGGTAATACAATAAATGTATTTCAAATGTTGTTTTCCCTTCTACGGGGAGGGGAAAAAGAATCACTTTTGTAGAAATGCATATTTTTTTCCCCACATTCCTAAGTAAATATTTCTGACTGTCCGTAGCCAAAATATTAACCCTGTTTAACACTAATTATTCTAAGTGTCTTAAAGCAGTATTTCTCCGCCTTAGCAACTTTTAAAATGGCTCGACTTCCAGAATTCCCCAGCCATTATGTCTCGACTTCAATTCCCAGAATTCCTCAGGCAGTATATCTGGACAATTCCCAGAATTCCCTAGCAAGTATATCTGGACTTCAACTCCCAGAATTCCCTAACCAGTTGAACTCCGTACATCTTAAAGCAACTAAAGTTGAGAAAGAAACACCGTTTTCAACCACAGCCCAGAATGACCGCTGGGAACTGAACGATCGTAGATGTAGATGTCAAAAACAGCCCAGAGAATTCAAGTGGAGGTAAGCTGATCCAGAAAGAAATCTATTAGAAAAATTTATTTTATTTTACTTTTAACTTTAAACCTACCAGGCCTAGGAGTGTTCTGAGCAATTACTTCATCCAGACAATTTTTTTTTTTAGATTCAAACTCGAAAACCAATGCAGAATAAAAGTAAAAAACAACAACAACCACTCACCAAAAAGGAAGGAGACGTTGGTCCAATGGCCATCACATTTTAATCACAGTCTTCATCAAATTTTGCTGCTCATAGTTGGGGGTGGGGTGGTCAAGTGGTACCCAAAGACCTTCATCATCCGTTGCTCAGCCTCTGGTTGATGACCCAACAACTACAGCTCCCATCCTGCTGGGAAAACCTCCCCTTAGTTCCAAAGCTTGGTTATCTGACCATTAGCAAAAATCCAGCCAACTATTCAGGATTATCTCGCACAATGGCAACCCCTCCTGCCAGGAGCCGATGATTAACGAATGAAAGGCAAATTAAAAAGAAGGGGCTTCCAAAACGATTCCTTGCACCCCGGCCTGTTGCAAAGCCTCTCCTTTATTTGGATGCCTCGAGAATCTTCCCAGGTCACTCTCCAAGACCAGGTGGGATTCCTTGCAAGGCTTCAGGCATTATGTGGGTTGTTTTCTGGATGGGTCGGCAAAATACTCACTTTTGGGGTTCTGATATTTTTATTGAATCAGTTTCCTAGGTACGACGGATCCAGAAGGCTTGGCTAGGAATCTGCAGAGGGCCTCCTGCAAGCAAAAGTATATTATTATTATTATTATTATTATTATTATTATTATTATTATTATTATTATTATTATTATCATTATCATTAATACCTAAGATGCTGGCAGCAACCCGTATCAACCATCAGAGACAGTTTGTGATACATTTTTAAATGTTCAGTGGCTGAGTTTCATGTTCAATAGAATAAAAGAGGTAATAATAATAATAATAATAATAATAATAATAATAATAATAATAATAGTACTCAGTCAATACCTAGGGTGCTGGGATCAACCACCAGTGCCAATCAATGATATCTGTGGTATTTTTAAATGTTCAATCGACTGAGTTTCATGTTCAATGAATAAAAGAGGTAATAATAATAATAATAATAATAATAATAATAATAATAATAATAATAATAATAATAATAATAATAATAATAATAATAATAATAATAATACTCAGTCAATACCTAGGATGCTGGTATCAACCACCAGTGCCAATCAATGATATCTGTGGTATTTTTAAATGTTCAATCGGCTGAGTTTCATGTTTAATAAATAAAAAGAGATGATAACAATAATGGTAACAACAACAAGAATAAATCTGACCCCACTCATTTTCCACACTCAGAGCAAGGGGAATCAAATGGTGTCTGCCACCTCAGCCTGCTTGGATCAAGAACTGTCTCTCTCTCTCTCTCTCTGTCTCTCTCTCTGTCTCTCTCTCTCTCTGTCTCTCTCTCTCTCTGTCTCTCTCTCTCCGTCTCTGTCTCTGTCTCTCTCTCTCTGTGGTACTTATAAGGGGTCCCTCACCGGAAAGCCGCAGGTGCCTTCTTCGTAGCCGTGACCGCTGCAGTTCTCCCCTCCGTGTTCCGGGGAAGGGTTGTTGCACCGCCGCGACCGCCGCACGACTCCCAATCCACAGGAGGCGGGACAGGGGGTCCACGAGGCCCAGGGAGACCATGCGCCATCCACTAAGGCCAAGGACAAACCATAGTTTAATCTCCCGAGACCGAGACGTGGCTCAGAAAAAAGGCTGCAAAGACTCCCGATGTCGACTTCCAGAGCCTTGCCGGTGTGGGAGGACGGGGAGTTGTGAATCCCACAATCCCGGGGGGTGGGGAGCGTCTTTCCCACTTCCACAACCATCTTTTTTTGGGGGGGAGTGGTACTGCACAGGTCTGAACAAGCAGGGGGGGGTCACTAACTGTGAGGGTCTGTGGGAAAGACCTTGGGAGACAGGAGGATTAGCCACAGACCAGACATTGGTCTGATAAAGAGGCAACTGAGCCCACTGAAGGAAAAGGGGTGTGGGAAGCACCTAAGCAGGGACCCTCCCTAGTTTCTTGGGCTGCAAAGGTGAGGGGGAGGAGACGGACTTCCCGAATTGCAAAATTCTTCCCTGCGTGGCACGGTGGCCTAGAGGCGGAGCTCTCGCCTCACAATCAGGAGGCTGTGAGTTCGATCCTAGGTAGAGGCAGATATTTCTCTCTCTCTGGGCACAATGAGAATCTATCTGCCGAACAAAACTCCCGCCCTGGCAATAGGAAGGGCATCCGGCCAGTAAACTGCTAGCTCCTTCAGTTGCCTCAGACTCCACCCCACAAGGGATTGCGGGGTCATTAAAAGAAGATGATTCTGCAGTAATACAGGTTGGAGTTCAATCCTAGGTAAAGGCAGATATTTCTCTCTATGGGCACACTGAGAATATAGCTGCCGAACAAAACTCCCGCCCTGGCGACAAGGAAGGGCATCCGGCCAGTAAAACACTCAGCTCCGTTCAGTTGCCCAGACTCCACCCCAATGCAATGGATTACAGGATCATTAAAAGGAGATGATGATTAGAAGCTCCTTCCCTGTTGAAGGAACTGAGGAGTCTACTCAGGAAGTATCTCTGAAAGGATGAACCCGTGAGTCACGGGTCGGGAGTCCTCATTAAATACCGGCACAGTGGCTCGAGTGGCACAATCCGAGTTGCTCCTCCTCCCCTGTGCAAGGGAGACCTCCTCTGGAAGCGGGAGGACTGTCACATAACCGGACCCGTTTCTTGATCCCCGAACACGTCTCCAGGCACACCGACCAAGGGGACCATACCGACCAGCCGCCGTTAGCTGAGACGAGGTTAGACAGAAGCAGAAACAATACTAAATAGGTGGTCTGGGACCAAGTAAAACAAGATTTATTAGTCCTTGACTTGCGACTGCAGTGGAGCCCAACACTTCCATTGTTCAGTGAGTTTTTGTCCCGTTTTGCGACCTTTCTTGTCACAGTTGTGAAGTGAATTCCTGCGGTCGTCAAGTCAGTTGTTTAGTGAAACTGGCTTCCCCCCCTGACTTGGCCGGTCAGAAGGTTGCAAGAAAAGGGGACGTTGCGACTGTCGGAAATACGAGTCGGTGGGCGAGCATCTGAATTTTCGATTGCACGAATGCAAGGATTTCGCAGCAGTCGTCAGCGTGAGAAACACGTTCCTTCGTCCCTTATTTTTCCCTCAGGGACGTTGTAATTCGACTTATGACCTCACCCTGCTTGAGAAGGGAAATTCCAACCCCCTAACGTGGTCGTAAGTCGAGGACTTCCTGTAACCCGACCGATTTTTTTGTCGAAAGGGGAAGAGCGTTGGGACTGGAGCCAGGGGGCTCCCATCTGTAAGGGGAACCATATATAAAATACTAGCAGGATACTTGTGCTTTGCTAAGAAACTATGTGGTAGGGTTTAGTTTTGGGGGGAAAAATAAGGGGGGGGGGAATTGTGTCTCTGCCTACCAGCATCCATCGGTATTCATCTGGCTAGCATCCTGTCAGTGTGTGAGAGAGTTGAGGGCTGTTTGGAAACTGAAAGAGTATTTGCTGTGTGAGCAAGGAGGAGATAGCAAGGAGCCTGGGCGGGGCTTAGCTCAACTGTTCTGTACTAAAGCTGCTTGGTGCTGTGAAATTAAAAGTGAAACCGAAACTCCTCTCCTCTGCTTGTGTTTTGTGTTTGGAAGAGATTTCTTTCCAGGTGGGGAGGAGAAGTAGAACTCCTTAGCATCAGATGATGATGATAATAATAATAATAATAATAATAATAATAATAATAATAATAATAATAATAATAATAATAATAATAATAATAATAATAATAATATAGGAAATACTAAATGCTCTGATGGTCATTTCGAAAAATCATTTCTTAGTGAGCCCCTAGAAACCAAGAGGAGGAACCTATGGACCAAATTTCAAGTTTGTAGGCTTTACGGTTCTGGAGATTTTGCGATGACGCATGAGTGGCATTCCGCTTTTTGTATATATATAGATTGATTTTTCAAAAATTTATTCTTCAGACGGCGAAGAATATGGACTTACTGGGGCAAGGCTGCAGGTTGGGGCACCCCTTGAGGTCAGCCGAAGGGCCCAGGCAGCGCATCCCGCTCTCCTCGTGGGTGCACTTGCGGATACGCATCCGGTTTTGGATGCCGCAAGTGACGGAGCAGGGGGACCACGGCGACCACGGCGACCAGGTGCTCTTGGCTAGGCGGGAGAGGAAAGGAAAAAAAAACAAAACACAGGTAGACCTCATCTAACAACAGAAGTCTGGAAAGGGGTCTGTTTCAGGCTTCTGGAGGGCCTCGGGAGCCCAGGGGAGGCCATTTTCGCCCTCCCGGAATCCTGAGGGAAGCCTCGGGATTCTGGGGAAGGCAGAAAACGGCTCTCCCAGAAGTTCCGGAAGGCCGCGCACGCCATGGTCACGGCCATCCAGCAACCGGACAGCCGAACCGGTCGCTGGGATTTTTCAACCCCACCCCTGGGTTTACCTGCACAGCGTGAGCCGTCGCCCACGAAGCCGCTCTGGCAGGCGCAAAGGTAGGAGCCCAGGGTGTTCAAACACAACGCGCCTCGGTTGCACTTGTGGGTGCCTCTCGTACATTCGTCGACGTCTTGAGGGAAAAAGAGGGGGGCGGAAAAACAGAAGTAAAATAAAGCGGGAGGAAACACGGAAGCAGGCCAAAGTCATTGCTTCATAGCAGAAGTACCTGTGAAGGGAGGTCCAACATGGAACCCACAATCATATACAGGTAGTTCTAAGACTACTTACAACCAGGGGTCTCCAACCTTGGCCCCTTTTAAGACTTGTGGACTTCAACTGCCAGAATTCCCCAGCCAGCTTGGCTGGGGAATTCTGGGAGTTGAAGTCCACAAGTCTTAAAAGGGGCTAAGGTTGGAGACCCCTGACTTAGACAAACTCACTAAAACCTCATCGGGCAAGTGAGAATCTTCTCCCTACCTACGCAGCGGAGTAGGCCGTCTCCTTCTAAGCCCCGAGGGCAGCGGCAGAAATATGACCCGTAGGTGTTGGTGCAGGTGGCCTCAGCCAGGCAACTCAGGGCTGTTTTCCTTTCACACTCATTGATGTCTTTGGGAGGGGAAAAAAGGAAAAGGAGGAGGAGGGAAGGAAGAAGAAGAAGAAGAAGAAGAAGAAGAAGAAGAAGAAGAAGAAGAAGAAGAAGAAGAAGAAGAAGAAGAAGAAGAAGAAGAAGAAGAAGAAGAAGAAGAAGAAGAAGAAGAAGAAGAAGAAGAAGAAGAAGAAGAAGAAGAAGAAGAAGAAGAGAAGGAATAGTGGAAGAGGAGGAGGAGGAGAAGGAAGAAGAAGAAGAAGAAGAGAAGGAATAGTGGAGGAGGAGGAGGAGGAGAAGGAAGAAGAAGAAGAAGAAGAAGAAGAAGAAGAAGAAGAAGAAGAAGAAGAAGAAGAAGAAGAAGAAGAAGAAGAAGGAGGAGGGAGGAGGAGGAGGAGGAGGAGGAGGAGGAGGAGGAGGAGGAGGAGGAGGAGGAGGAGAGGAGGAGGAGGAGGAGGAGGAGGAGGAAGAGGAGGAGGAGGAGGAGAAGGAAGAAGAAGAAGAAGAAGAAGAAGAAGAAGAAGAAGAAGAAGAGAAGAAGAGAAGAAGAAGAAGAAGGAAGGAGGAAGAGAGGAGGAGGAGGAGGAGGAGGAGGAAGGAGGAGGAGGAGGAGGAGGAGGAGGAGGAGGAGGAGGAGGAGGAGGGAGGAGGAGGAGGAGAAAGAGGAGGAAGGAGGAGAAGGAAGAAGAAGAAGTAGAAGGAGGAAGAAGATGAAGGAAGAAGATGAAGGAAGAAAGAAGAAGAAGAGGAAGATAAGGAATAGTGGAAGAGGAGGAGGGGGAGGAAGAGGAATGGAGGAGAGGAGGAGGAATGGAGCAGTAGTGGAAAAAGAGTGAGGAAGAAAGGGAAAAGGGAGAAAGAAAAAGGGGAAAGGAATGGGAGAGAAGGAGGAGGAGAAGTGAAGGAAAAGGTACAAGGAAGGCAGAAAGGAAGAAAGGAAGGGTGATAAGGAGAATGGAAGGAGGGAAGGGAAGGGGAGGGAAGAAGGAAGGAAGGAAGGAAGGAAGGAAGGAGAGAGAAAGAGAAATAAAAATACACTATTTATTAAAAAAAATTGGGCAGAGTTATAATCGTAAGGGGAGGATAAAAAGCAGAATTTGAATACTTTGAACGTGATATTGCTATTGAACATTGATAATATTCTGAACATTCAAAACCTTTTTAAAAGAAAGATAATAATAAGGATCAATAATAATACTACAGCCCCTCCCCATTTATCAACCTGCTGCTTTTGATCTGAGAGGTTACTAATCTGGGATCCTTTGCTGGAGAATCCACAGGTTCTCTCTGAGTTATTTATTTTTTTAATGTTGCTAGGGGATTTCCTATCATTTTAAATCTCCTTTTCGGTTACAAAACCTACTTCGGTAGATTTCCATCCTCGCCAAGGCTAACAACCCAGACCCAGAAACACACAGCTACAAAGAGGCAAAGCTCAAAAGTTACCGACACAATGCACACCCCTTCCTTCGAACCCTGGGTTGCAACGGCAACGCCTTCCTTCTCCACTTCCCTTGCAGGTTTTGCTGACGTCTAGAAATAGAGGCAACATGGTTTGTCTGTTCCAGGTTTCCACGGAGTGTCAAATCAGAATTAACACAGTCCAATTAAACCAAGGTTAGGACGCTGTCCGGGAATTCGAAGAGGCAGAGGGAAAAATCCACTACCTACCTTTCTTTATCAAGAAGAGTCTTTCCGCTACCAAAACACGTCCAGGAACCTCCGAATGGAAATCGTAAACCAGGGCTCGGACGTAACCAAAACTGGACTCCCTGCAAGATGGAAAGAAGGGACAAAAAACACACAGCAAATATTGGCCAATTCTGAAAGAAGAAGAAAAAAGAGAAAAAAGGCTTGCAGAAAATTTCCTGAAACGGGCAGAAAAGGGGCTCCATTTTTATTGATCCCAAACAGAAAGCCGTTTTTGTTTCCCATTTTGGATTTGCTTTGCTTCTGTGGAGTCCCTGGTGCTCTCTGAGCTGGGTTGTTTGCTTGCAAACGTTTCATTACCTGACTAGGTAACCTCATCAGCGCTAGGGAATGTGGGGTTTGTATATAGCAGGCTGCCCTGCCTCTATTGGTGGAGGTGTTTTCTCCTTACGTAGCAGTAAAGGACTATTACAATCGCTTTAAACATGATCAGGAAAAAAAAAAAAGATTTTTGGCCTGTTGTCGAAGTCTAGAATATTGGTTGTCTCAGTCATTAACTTCCAGAGTTTTAATTCTAACTTTACTTCCGTGGGCCTCACCCCATATTTCAGATATCCCCAAGGGGATGTGTGTGAGGGCACTAACGTATCCATCGTCCCTGTCACGTTTTAATTTTTGCCCTTTGCTCGTTCAAATTTGTAATTTTCATTTGACGAAGAAATGTAAATAAATCAATAAGATGATTGTTTTCTGCTCGGTCGTTTGTCTGGGGTTAATCCCCGCTTATCTCCAATGCATTGCCTGCTGGAAGGGATGCGCTCTGGTCTTTTTCCTTCCTAGCTTTTCCTTCCTAGCTTTTTACTGCCTCTTTTAAATGGCGCGTAAATGTGGTTTTCTCTCTATGTGTCTGGTGATGGCTTTCCTTCTAGAAACAGTAATGGCTGGGTGAACGGCTAACCCGCCTCTTATTTTACAAGCAGACAGCAAGCAAGCCAGCCTACGTTAAACTGCTGATCTCCATCTTTTCCACGTCGTCGGCAATGACCACAGCTTGGTTGTCCCTCAAGGTCAGCGGGCGTGGTTCCTTGATCCACTGAACGAAGCTGGAAGGCGAGAGGTGAAGGTACTCAGGTAAGCGGAGGGTCACTGTATCTCCTTCCAGGAAGGGTCCAACCTCTTTTCCGGGGGGGAGGGGGGAAACAAGGAAGAAATCTCTCAGTGTTCCATTGCATCAAATTGGAAACGTGTCAGGGAAAAGAAAGGGGCTAATTCCCTTTTGGAAATTAATAAGGTAAGACGAGAAGGCAAAGAGGAAAATCTTATATATATAATTTTATTCTATGTTCCTATTCTATTCTATTCTATTCCATTCCTAATTTATTCTATTCTTCATTTATTCTATTCTATTCTATTCTATTCTATTCTATTCTATTCTCTACTCTACTCTATTCTATTCTATTCTATTCTATTCCATTCCATTCCATTCCATTCCATTCCATTCCATTCCATTCTATTCTATTCTTCATCTATTCTATTCCATTCCATTCCATTCCATATTCTATTTTATTCTATATTCTACTCTTTTCTATTCTATTCTATTCTACATTCTATTTTCTATTATTTTTTATTTTCTATTTTCTATTCTAAATTCTCCTCCTCCTCCTCCTCCTCCTCCTCCTCCTCCTCCTCCTCCTCCTCCTCCATTCCATTCTTTATACATAAGTTACTCCTCGCCCTACCCTTAGGTACTTTGGAGAATAGTTGGCCCTCTCCTCTCTGTGGCAGCCCTGCAAATATTGGAAGATGCTATCATGTCACCCCTGGTCCTTCTTTTCATTAAACTAGAGTCACATACCCAATTCCAGCAACTGTTCTTTATATGTTTTAGCCTCCAGTCCCCTAATCATCCTGGTTGCTCTTCTCTTTGCACTCTTTCCAGAGTCTCAACATCTTTTTTGTAATGTGGTGACCAAAACTGGATGCCATATTCCAAGGGTGGCCTTACCAAGGCGTTATAAAAGTGATTGTCAGGATTCCAGCAATCGCCCTAATGAAATCATGATTCTCAAGCCAAACTTCAAAAACCTTCAAAGGATTTATTAGAGGTGACATACTGGCACTGCCAACTCTGGCCTACGTCATTTACAGCCCACTGTGACCCTGTTTCCCCACCTCCCCCCTGGGTGTGTCATAAATCAGATTCTCCAATTGAGCCCGTTTACGGGCTGGGTGTTATCAATCACGTTCTCCAATTAAATATATTTGCGGGCAAAAGCTCCGGTATCTTAGCTACACTCTTTTCAAGATAAAGAGTTGGAATGTACTTCCGCTTTCAAACTGCTGCACTGCTCTTCCAGATTTCCTTCCTCCCCCCCCCCTTTTTTGGCAACTACTAAAACAGGCATAGGAATGTTTGATGAGTTGACAGTGATATTAACACTTTATTCTATCCCTCTGTTAATGCAGCCAAGGATTGCATTGGCGTTTTTGGCTGCTGCAGCACACAGCCGGCTCCTATTTAAGTGATCGTCCTCCTCCCGTTCCTTCTATTGAACCAGGTATCACCTATTCTACACCTGCGTGTTGAGCTTTTCCTGCCTAACTGCAAGGACGGCGCTTTTCTCACCACTGACTCCATCTTACCGATCGATTCTCCCTCCAGGGCGAAATAGAACCTCAGTCCAGAAGGGTTTAACATTTGAAAGCGGGTTAAGTCGTAAGCTTCAATTCCCAGAGTTTTGGGGGTCAGGGCGCAGAGCTTCACTTCTGCCCAGAAAAGATTGGGGTAAAAATCGTCATCCTGGATCGAGAGGAGGGTCAGGATATGGCTACGGTTGTGCACCGTTATCCTCAGAGTCCTGTTCCCCATGGATCCCAACCGCTGTCGGTAGCTACGAGGAAGAAAAAAAAAACCGCTTTGTTAAAAAAAAAAAAAGCATAGGTCTCCCTTAACTTACGACCAGAACTGAGCCCAGGGAGACCTTTGTTAAGTGAGTTTTACGACAACAAACTGCCGTAAGTCAAGGACTATCTGTACCTTGGAAATTTCCTGCCTTCCAATGAATACCCATAATTTTACTTGTTCCCAAACAGATGCTCTTGTTTAAGCCGGAGAAACCTTCCACAGCGCAACCTCACCTGTGGTACTGCGGACTCTGTCCGTTGTAAAACTTGTACCAGATCACGCTGGGCGAGCGTCGGTGGGCGGAAGACGAGACGGAGACGTGGAAAGTGACGCGTGGCTCTTTCAGGTGGAGGAGGCACGCCTGCTCGCCCATCTCATCGCAAACAGAAGCGTCAGAAACGGTGATGTGGAAAGCGGGGGCTGCAAAACGATAAGGAAGGTGAATTTGGGGATTAAAAAGAAGAAGAAGAAGAAGTAAGAAACCCAACATCTGACCGTTTTCAGCACGCCGGATATATTTCCCCGCCTTTTCTCTACCTTGCCTTGTGGAAAAGGGACATGATGAATAATCACACTCGGCCAAATAAAATGTTCAATAATTGAGGAGTTGTTGTCAAGAGGGACAACAGAAAGATAGAATGGAGGTCTTTCAGTCCAACCCTGCTGCCTCCCCCTGATCTTAGACCATCTTAGACAAAAACAATATCCTTTGCTTCCTCCAGTCCGAAGCAGGCTACTTCAAAAGTTTTAAAAGAGTACAAATAGATGCCAATTTTTTTACTTTCTTCTTTTTCTTTTTTAACCTTCTTCTTTCTCCATCAAACCCAGAAATAGTCCCAAGCAGGCTACTTTAAAAAAAATTTAAAAGTACAAATAGATGCCAATCCTTTTCTTTTCTTTCTCTTCTTTCTATTTTTTCTTTCTTTTGTTTCTTTCATTTTCTTTCTTTTTTCTTTCTTTCTTTTTCCTTCTTTCTTTCCTTCTCCATCAAGCCCAGAAATAGTTCCAAGCAGGCTACTTTAAACTTTTTTAAAAAACTACAAATAGATGCCAATATTTTTTTTCTTTCTTTCTTTTCCTTTTCCTTTCCTTCTTTTTCTTTCTCTTTTCTTTCTTTCCTCTTTTTCTTTTTCTTTTCTCTTCCCTTTTTCCTTCCTTCCTTCTCCATCAAGCCCAGAAAATTTTTTTACAAGTACAAATAGATGCCAATATTTATTTATTTTCTTTTTCTCTTTCTTTTTTCTTTTTCTTTCTTTCTCTTTCTTTTCTTCTTCTTCTTCTCTCTCTCTCTCTCACTCTCGCTTTTTCTTTCTTTCTTTTCCTTCTTCTTTCTCCATCAAGTTCCCTGGATTCTCCTGCCACCATAATTCCCAGCCATGACTTGGTGGGCTTTGTATCCCAGAATTCCACCGGGCGTTGAGGGGAATGCTGGGAGTTGAAGTACCCACCCCTTGGAAGCTGCTGAGGTCACCTAAAAGGACATGAGTGGGAAGAAAGAGACGAGTGGGACTTGCCTTGGCAAAGATTGATCCCGTCTCCGTCGTAGCCTGGCAAGCAACGGCAATAAAACTCCGAAGAGAGAGCATCCCGTTGACAAATCGCTTTCGGGTGGCACAACATTTTCCGGCGGACACATTCAGGTTTATAAGGATCTAAGGAGCAGAAGAGAAAAAAATAGAGATGGGGAAAAAACACTACTACACAGGTAGTCCTCGACCTACAACAGTTCATTTAGTGACTGTAGTTACAACGGCACTGAAAAAAAAAGCGTCATTTACTGAGTATTCTGTGTTTATTTAGGATGCGTGTTATTCTCTACTCTATTTTCCAAAATGATGTAGGGTCTCCCACTTGGGCGGGGGGTCGGACTAGATGACCTATAAGGTCCCTATAAGGTCCCTTCCAGCTCTGATTATCTGTTATCTGCTTTCCCATGTCAAAATTAGGGCCAGGGCATGAACGAGGGAAGCCAAGCCAAAAACAAGAACGACAGCACCAGAAATTCATGATCACTTGTTTTATTGAGTGATTTAAGAGTCTTATCCTGCCTTTATTACTTGATAAGTAACTCAAGACACCCATATTATTTTGAACCAGCCATTTTGAGGGGAAACAACTCACCATTAATCAGGTTTTTACCCTGCAGGGTGGAGAGGATGATGAGGAGTAGAGGGGAAGGCAGGAAAACCTTCTGCATTTTGCTCAAGGGAGTCTTCCTTCCCCCGTGAACCTTTCGTCCTTTGGCCGAAGAACGCAAGCGAACCGCCATCAGCCCGTCCATCTGCATCCGGTCGGAACGCGCGAGAATCCAGAGTCGGCATGCGAAAGTCCGTTAAACCGTTCTGAAAATTCCAGTTCTGGATTCTACCACCCCCCCCTCCCCAAGAGATTTCATCATCTCCAAAGTGGCATCGTGGGGGAAAAAGGCCCAGAAAGACGGGCCGGCCGAAGAGACCGGGATGAAAAAAAAAGGGGTGGGGGCAATGCGTGGCTAAGAGATTTCCCCAAACGGAATCGAACCCTTTCCCTAGTGCAAGGCCGAAATGAAGAGCTTGAAGAGGTGGGCATGAAAAACATGCGTGGCCTTCCTTGCTCTGGCAAAATATCCACCGGTCAAGGAACCCCAGGGGGCCTTTAGCACCCCCCCCAAAAAAAGAAAATGATTTGGCAAGGTTGATGTAGGAAATGACTAGGCTGAGCCCGAGGGAGGGAGGAGTCAAACGCGTTATCGATCTTGAGTCATCTTCGCCTCCATAAAAGTCCAATTCACCTGAAATTATGTTTAGTTTTATCTACTACCGATTTGCTTTGAATAGTTGGACCCCCCTCTTCTCTGTGGCAGCCCTTCAGATATTGGGAGGCTGCTCTCATGTCTCCCCTAGTCCTTCTTTTCATTAAACTAGACATCCCCGGTTCCTGCAATGCCGTCCTTCGTATTGTTTTACCCTTCCAGGCCCTTCAATCAGTCCTAGTTGCTCTTCTCTCCACTTTTTCCAACGCCTCAATTGCTTTCTTGTAATGCAGGGGACCAGAACTGGATGCAGGTGTGGCCAGACGAAGGCCTTATACAGCTAACACTTCAACCAGTAATCCTACTGATTTCAATTAAAAATCATACTCGCGCACAAGCCAAGGGAAGGAGGAAAAAAAAACACGAGTGCCATCGTTTAATTGGAGACAGGAAAAGCAACAGCTCAGGAGCAGAATAAGGAATTCAAGAGATTTTTTTGGGGGGGGGGGAAGGTTTTTTTTTTTTAAAAAAGGGGGGGTGGTTATTTCCCTCCGCCTTTTTTCTTATGAGTCGGTGGTGGGGCAGGCTCGGAGCTGAGCGACGGGACCTTCACGCCTTTCTGCTTCAGCATTTGATGGAAATCGAGACGGTCGGTGATGATTTTCTGAAAGACAGGGCGTCCGTCAGGAAGGTGTGGGCGGGGGGACAGCCTCGCCGGGCCAGGGGTCTCCCCCCGGCCCCACACCCACGCCGCCGGTCTTTCCACCATCCCGACGACTCCAGGGTTACCTGCAAGGCCTCCAAAACCTCCTCATCGGTGATTTCCGCCTGTGGGGACTTGGTGCCGGGGGTGCTGTAAGCGGCTTGGATGATTTTGCTGCGGAACCTTTCGAACTTTCAAAAGAGAAGAGAGAGAGAGAGAGAGAGAGAGAGAGAAAAGAGGGAAAGCGTAAAAACCGGAACGCAGAATGGGAGGAACAGGCAGCTGCTGGGGACTTGCTATGGTTTGATATTTGCTTCCCTTCAAGGTAGAGCACATTAGAGCCCCCAGAGTCAGGCAGGCTAATGCTAGCGTGTTTCCCCCAAAATAAGACCCGGTCTTGTATTATTATTATTTTTCGCTCCAAAGGACGCGTTAGGGTATCGCGTTAGGCCTTATTTTCCAGTTGGGACTTATTTTCAGGGAAACAGGGTATTTTTATTATAAGGATGCAGTCTAGGTAGTTCTTGGATTGCCACATTTAGTGACCATTCAAAGTTACAACGGCACTGAAAAAAAAATGACTGGGGTTTGGGGTTTTTTTTTTTGGCAGCTGCCACACACCGCTGGCTCATAGTTAAGTGATTGTTACTAAGACACCTAAGGAAGCAGTTCCTGCTCTTGAGCCAGGTAGAGGTAGCCAACTTACAACGGCTTGTTTAGTGACCATTTGAAATGACAACAGCCCACTTATGGCCATGGCGGCATCCCTGCGGTCATGCGATCAAAATTTGGACGCCTGGCAAACCGGTCCCTATTTACGACGGTCACAGTGTCCCCCCCCCCCGGGTCCCGGGTCCCTGGGATATGCTTTTGGGACCCCCTGAGCAGCAAAGTCAATGAGGGAAGCCGGATTCACTTAATGACCGTGTTCCAATCTTACCCGGGCGCTGACGCTCTCCAGGGTGACTCTCGTCTGCTGCTCCGCCCGTTGCAAAATGTCCAGCTGCTTCTGGAGTTCATTCTGGCTGCTCATCTTCTTACCGGTGTGGTGCTTGTTCACCAGTAACTCGGACTGAAGCTGCTGGACGTTGGTTTGTAAGGTGTGGATGGCCTGGTCTCTGTCTGCCAGCTGGACTTCCAGCTTGGTCACCTCCTGGGCAGGAAGGAAGAGGAGGGAAAAGAAAAAGGCAATTGAGAGAATCCGGTCATTTTCGCAGTCCTTTACCTAAACTAAAAATAGGAAGAGAAACAGAACATAGAACTAGAAATATGGAACATAGGAATAGAACAGAACGGTTAGTTCAGTGATGGCTAACCTATGACACGCGTGTCACTCGTGACACGCCGAGGCACTTTGACTGACACGCCTGTGGGTGTGGGGAAAACCTGCACATTTAGAGGCTGCCTGTGCTCTGCTCCAATCCCTGCTCCCTGCTTGTGGCGTGGAGGCGTGGTGTCACCGCTGCCGCGAGATCTTGGCAGCAGAGAACCAGTTTTAACCGCCATCAACTGAGGTTTGTCATTTTCATTACCTCAGGAACGCTACAGGAAGAAAGGAGATCCATGAGGTTCACAGCCCTGTAAGGTGGCCTTCCGATCCCCACATCCTGCACCTGCAGCCCTGAGACCAGGGAGACGAGTTTCACAGCCCTGTGTGATCACCCCAGCCCAGTCCGTCATAAACCAAATTATTGATATTTCTTGGAAGTGACACACGACCCGAGGAAGGCTACACTTTTTCCCGATTTTCGACACACCAAGCTGAAAAGGTTAGCCATCACTGGGTTAGTTAGTTTACTTTATTGTCATTCCACCTTGAACAACAAAATTAAATGCCACCTTCAGCGTAGATTATAACTATATAAAAATAAAACACAAATACACCTCCTTCGCATTCTATACCAATTGAATTGAAAACCCCTGATATTGCATTAACCTTGCACCATACACAGGAGTTGATTGGGTTTACGGAGTGGGGCTGACCCAAACACCCCACAAAGAGGAGAAATCTGCTGAGAAGATATCCAAGGAAGGGGTGTATGTGTGTGTTCCTTTACCTGTCGAAGTTTGCAATTCTCTCTCTCGATGGTGCCCATCATTTCTTCGTGTTTCCTCTCTTCCCGCAAATTGGAAAACTAAGAAGGGAAAGGCAGCGCTTGTGAAAAGTTCCTGCACTGGGGATTTCCAACGAGCAAGTTTTATTTTATTTTATTCCTTTTTTAGAATAAAATGTGTCTTCCCAACCAGATTAGTCAGCAGAACGCTGTAGCTGCCCCCCATCCCAAAAAGCCATCCTAGGTTGCATCAACAGAAGGACAAAAGTCAAGGTGACCAAGAAAGCCTCTTAGGCTAACAAAGAAAAAAAAAATCAAGATGTATTCTGTATTTTGATCACCAAAAAAATTATATATATTTAATCGTAAAAACAAGATAAAAAAAGCAAGCCTGTTGGATTTGACCTTCCTTCCCTTTTATCTTTAGTTTTATCTTTCCCAAATTGGGATTCCTTTTTCTTTTGGTCTCTTCTTCCTCTCCTTCAAAATGATTTCTGCTGCCCATTACACCCACCACAGCTAGTCCTCCACTTAGCAACAGTTTATTTAGTTTCCGAAGTTAACAGCGCTGAAGAAAAAGGTGATCTAGGACCATTTTTCACCGCTCCGGAAGTGGTGATTTGCTCCAACATGGGAGGTTTTAAAAGAACAGATTGGAGAATCCTTTGCAGGGACCCAAGCCGAGCCACTAAACTCACTGGGGGCAGAGTGCGAATCCCAACCCTGTAAAAATCCATTTTTCCCGACCGCCCGGGAGCAGAGGTGGTAATTCAGCCGATTCTGACCGGTTCTCCAGAACCGGTAGCGGAAATCTTGAGTCGTTTGGAGAACTGGCAAATGACACCTCTGACTGGCCCCACCCCCATCTATTCTCCGCCTCCCGAGTCCCGGCTGATTGGCTGGGCCTCCTTTGGTTGCCCTGCACAGGAGAACAGAGCTGGGAAGCAGGTTAGTGGGGTAAGGAAGGAAGGGGGATTTTGCAGTATATCCTTCCCCTGCCACGCCCACCAAGTAATGCCCACCAAGCAACGCCCCACCCATCAGTACTACTACCGGTAATTTACTACTACCTGTGTAATTTATTACTACCAGTAGTTAAAAAAATTGAATTCCACCACTGCACTGGCCGAGGAGCCCGTGTGACCGAACCTTATTCGACATGGCCTCCAGCTGTTTGCCTCGTTCCCCGAGTTCCTTCCGCAAAGCTTCTTTTTCCACGTCGGCTTTCCGCAGTTGGGATTCCTCGAAAGACAGCTCTCTTTGCAGGGATGAAATCGCGCCTGGGGGAGCAAGTGGGAGGCAGGAGAGGAAGCCCACCCACCCACATTTCCACCCCACGCTTCCTTTCTTAGCTTTTTTTTTACAGGCGGTCCTTGACTGAGAACAGTTTGCTTAAGGTCCACTCAAAGCGGCATTTTATTCCGCATTCCTATTCTACTCGACTCCAGGGGTCGCCAGCCAAGTGGGCCGGGGATCACGGGTGGTCCGTGAGAAAATTTTGGTGGTCTGCAGGGAAATGTCACCCCCAAAGCAGCCCCCCCCCAAAGCAATTAATGTGGAGTGTGAAGGATGTGTGTTTGTGTTTATTTTCATGGTCTTGAAGTGCACTGAGTTTGATTTCATTGTACGAGGTGCAATGAAAATAAACTAACTAACTAATCCAGGCTGCGCAGGAACACAAGGCCTGCATCGCTTGCATTGTGAACAACATGAGGTAGTGAGGGGAGCAGGGAAAGGGTGGAGGGGGGGAACTTGCCCCACATGCCCCACACGCCTGGTCTGGTCACCGGGCTGCTTCTTTCCACTTCTTTCTTCTTCTGCTTTTGGCTGCATGCAAGGAAAGCAGCAAAAGTCTTTCTTTCTCTCCCCCAAACTCCGCCAGAAATGAGTCTTTGGGGACCTTGCAAGCCCTCCTGCTCCAAGAGGCTGCGCCAGTGCGACAAGTCTCACAAAGACTCATTTCTGGCGGAGTTTGGGGGAGAGAAAGAAAGACTTCTGCTGCTTCTGCTGTTTTCTTTGCATGAAGTCAAAAGTCTCTCTCTCTCTCTCTCTCTCTCCCCCACTAAGAACAGAGCTGGAGACAGTATTTCTACGATCCCAAATAAAGAATGATCGATCGGTAGGAAAACGGGGAGGGGAATTTTCCTGCAGACTTTTTTGCGGATTTTCCCAGGGTCTCTGGTCCGCGGGGTTTAAAAGGATGAGTTTGGCGGTCCCTGAGGTCCAAAAGGTGGGCGACCCCGCTCTACTTCACTCTTATTTCCCACTCCGGGTTCTCGAGGTGCCTAGGGATACCTGTGGCCAGCTCGTACTCGTTCCGCGCTTTCTTCAGCTCTTCGTAGAGGATCTCGTTCACCTTCTGGAACTCCAGCAGCTTGTAGAGGATCAGCGTGTTCTCCGATTCATCCAGATCGCTCGAATCGCCTTCCTGCCCTTTGGATTCGCTGCTGGAGAGCATCTCATCTTCTATTTCCACCAGGCTCTTTTTCAGCCACGTCGATGTTGCGGGAGGCGGCCGGGAAAGAGTGGGGGGAGAAAAGAGACTCGTTGTTGCGATTGTGATTGTGTTGTTCTTTACAAAAGGGGAGGGGAAGGGGAAAATGCCATCGTCTTTCTGATGATTCCAGGATAGTGGAAGGCATCAGCTGTAACTGTGCTCTCTCTCTCATGAGAGAGCCAGCCCAAAGCTTAGACGGCTAAGTAGGAACAGTTGTTAAAAGTGAATTTTGCCCCATGTTTACGATCATCTTTGCTACGGTTATTGAGGGAATTCGCTGCAGTTGGTAAGTTAGTTGCGCAGTTTGTTCCGTGAAATCGGGCTTCTCATCATTCTTTTGTTCGGTATGGAAGTGTCTCCTGCTTGAGCGGCAGGTTGGGCTAGAAGACCTCCGAGGTCCCGTCCCCCCGCCAACTCTATCATTCTGTTATTCTGTCCACTTTGCTCATCAGGAAGTCGCCAAAGGTAAATCACCTGACTGCCAGGGCAGGGCGAACCATCATAAATACGAGTCCGTTGCCAAGCGTGGGAATTTTGATCTCGCAGGGAGGCTGCGTGAAGTGTGAAAAACGGTCCTAAGTCGCTTTTTCAGAGCCGTTGTCGCTTCGGTCGTTAAACAAACAGTTGCAAGTCGAGGACTATCTGTAATTCACTTTTGCTTTTTGCAATACAGGTAATCCTCCAGTTACAACAGTTCATTTAATGACCAAAGTTACAACGGCACTGGAAAAAGCGACGGGACCATTTTTTCACCCTTACAACCATCGCAGCCTCCCTGCGTGATCAAAATTCCCACACTTGGGCAATGGATCAGTATTTATGACGGTCGCCGTGTCCCTGTGTGTGTGTGTGTGTGTGTCTGGGCCAGAACACCTCCACCGTGGTCGTAAGTCGAGGACCACCCTGCATTCCTATCCCGCCCATGCACTTTTCCAGATCTTTGACCGACCCCGGTGAGTTTTTGGGGAGGAGGGGGTGGCTTCTTACCTCCTTCTCTAAGTGCTCAAGTTCCACCTGGTCTTTCAAGAGCTCTTTCTTCACAAACAGCGCTTTCGAATCCAACATCTCCTCCGACCGGCTCAGCAGCTCTTTCAGGCGCTCAAACTCCTGGCTGGAGTCTTCTGACCGGTCGACCTGGTCCACGTAGACCGAGGGGATGCTCTTCTCGTCCAGCACAATGGAGGGCCAGGTGCCAAGCGTAGGCGGCTGGATGAGTTCCCATTCGGACCAAGCCTCCACTTTGCCACGCTTCTGGGAAGGAGGGTTCGAAAGCAAACTTGATGGATTTTTTTTTGGGAGGGGGGTGACGGGTGAGGGTTCGGCAGTTTGGGCTATTCTGAACGTTGGGATTTACGGGAGGTAACATGGGTAGCCCTCAACTTATGACGATAAGGGAGCCTGCCCATGATGGCTGTAAGTTGAGGACTAGTCATCTGCATTTTTCTCTAGTCTACTCCTATTCTATTTTTATTTTCTATTCTATTCTGTTCTAATTCTAATTCATTCTATTCTATTTCTATTTCTTATTCTTATTCCTATCCTATTCGATTTCGTTCTGTTGTATTCAATTCTAATATAATCTAATCTTATTCTATTTTAATTCTAATTCGTTCTGTTCTATTTTATCCTATTCTATTCTATTCTATTCTATTCTAATCTAATCTAATTCATTCTATTCTAATTCATTCTATTTTAATTCTATTCTAATTCTAATTCATTCTATTCTAATTCATTCCATTTTAATTCTATTCTAATTCTAATTCATTCTATTCTACTTCATTCTATTCTATTCTAATTCTAATTCATTCTAATTCTAATTCATTCTATTATAATTCTAATTCATTTTATCCTATTCTAATTCATTCTATTCTATTCTAATTCTAATTCATTCTAATTCATTCTATTATAATTCTAATTCATTTTATCCTATTCTAATTTATTCTATTCCATTCTAATTCTAATTCATTCTATTCTACTCTACTTTACTCTATTTCTCTCCTATTCCACTCCACTCCACTCCATTTTATTCTATTCTCCCATGGCGTGAAGCAGTATACAAGCCTGCCTAAGGGCTTATTGCTAGTGCTAGTAATAAATCTTGTTAAAGAAAACTTTGCTGCTTTGGGGTGGGGTGGGGAAATAAATAAAAAAAGGTCCCGGCCGCTACCGAGACAAGACTGGGAAGCAAAGAAAAGTGAGTGATTACCTCCTCTGAAATTCTCTCTAAAATAGTGGCCTGCCATTTCTGGAGCTGCTCCAGCTGTTTCTGCATGGCCTGGACCTCTTCCCGCAGAACGGCGATCACTGCCTCCTTCCGGATACACTCGCCTTCAAAAGGAGCCAAGCGGGCAACTTCCTCTCCCATCTTACTGAGGCTCAGATCCTGGGAAGGGAACCAACATTCCTTTAGCCCAACATCCGCACAATGAATGCTCCCTTCTAGGCTTTCCTACTCTAGACCTCTATGGGATTTGCAACCAAACAACACCTGCCTGTTGTTCCACCTATCTAGACCACACCTAGAGTACTGCATCCAGTTTTGTTCACTGCACTATAAAAAAGGTGTTGAGAGTCTTGAAAAGAGTGCAGAGAAAAGCAACCAGGATGATGAGGGGACCAGAGGCTAAAAGACACGACGAGCGGTTGCAAGAACTGGGCATGGCTAGTCTATAGGGAAGAGAAGGACCAGGGGAGGCAGGAGAGCAGTCTTCCAATAGCTGCCACAGAGAGGAGGGAGTCAAGCTATTTTCCAAAGCGAAAGAAAGAAAGAAAGAAAGAAAGAAAGAAAGAAAGAAAGAAAGAAAGAAAGAAAGAAAGGAAGGAAGGAAGGAAGGAAGGAAGGAAGGAAGGAAGGAAGGAAGGAAGGAAGGAAGGAAGGAAGGAAGGAAGGAAGGAAGGAAGGAAGGAAGGAAGGAAATAAAGGCATCTGAGCAAACCATGGATGGACAGAAGCCATGTCTAGTCGGAGGAAAAGAAGGATAGGGTTGACATGATAGCAGTCTTCCAATATTTGAGGGGCTGCCCCAGAGAAGAGATGTAAAAAAGATGCTGAGGCTCTGGGAAAGAGTGCAGAGAAGAGCAACCAGGATGATAAGGGGACTGGAGACTAAAAAGTACGATGAACGGTTGCAGGAACTGGGCCTGGCTAGTCTAGGAAAGAGAAGGACCAGGGGAGACAGGAGAGCAGCCTTCCAATATTTGAGGGGCTGCCACAGAGAGGAGGAAAGGGGGTCAAGCTATTTTCCAAGGCACCTGAAGGCCAGACAAGGAACAATGGATGGAAACTGAACAAGGAGAGATTCAACCTGGAAATAAGAAGAAACTTTCTGATAGGGAGAACAATCCACCCGTGGAACAGAAGTTGCCTTCGGAAGTTGTGGGAGCTTCATCATCCCTGGAGGCTTTCGAGAAGAGATTGGATTGCCCTCTGTCAGAAATGGTGTAGGGCCTCCTGCTTGGGTGGGGGGGGGGTTGGACTAGATGACTTCCAAGGTGCCTTCCAACCCGGTTCATCTGTAATCTGTTCCTTGCAAACTGCTCCCTTCAGCCCCTTTTCTGACTGATCAAACTGTCGCGTGTTCATCTTTAAAAAATGTCCTGCTTTTTTACGGAACTTTTGCAAGTCGGAAAAGCAGCAAACAGGCTCCTGGTTTTAGGCATTCTTCTTATCACGTCCCGAAACGTTTCTGGCCCAACCTGTCTGCCTTCTTTTCCTCCCGCTGGGCTTGCGCTGGGTTCGAATCCTCACCTTGTCATGAAGCACGGGGATGTACCAGGGCATCCGGTTGGTGGAGCGGGCTTTAAGCTGGCTGTGGGGGACGATGCCTTCTGTGAAGCTCTTCCATTTGGGCAAGACCACTTCCGAGGAGAAAGAGGGATAAACTGGGGAGGCGGAAAGAGAAACGTCAAGAGAACAGCCTGCACCCCAAAGTCTTGCTGGGTCCCCTTCCCTCTCTTTGTTGGATGTGGGAGGAACAGAGGCCGACCGTTAGGAGCGAAGCTTTGGAGCTCCAGGGTGGAATTGAGGGGTCCTTGGTGCTCAAGGAGGAGAGAGGGGAGAGGGAGGGGAGGGAGGGAGGGAGGGAGGGAGGGAAGGAAGGAAGGAAGGAAGGAAGGAAGGAAGGAAGGAAGGAGAGATGGAAGGAGGGAGAGGAGGAAGGAAGGAAGGAAGGAAGGAAGGAAGGAAGGAAGGAAGGAAGGAAGGAAGGAAGGAAGGAAGGAAGGAAGGAAGGAAGGAAGGAAGGAAGGAAGGAAGGAAGGAAGGAGAGATGGGAGGGAGAGGAGGAAGGAAGGAAGGAAGGAAGGAAGGAAGGAAGAAGGAAGGAAGGAAGGAAGGAAGGAAGGAAGGAGAGATGGAAGAAGGGAGAGGAGGAAGGAAAGAGAGAGAGAAGGAGAGAGAGAAGGAGAGGAGAGAAGGAAGGAAGGAAGGGAAAGAAGGGAAGGAAGGGAAGGAAGGTAAGGAAGGAAGGGAAGGGAAGGGAAGGGAAGGGAAGGGAAGGGAAGGAAGGAAGGAAGGAAGGAAGGAAGGAAGGAAGGAAGGAAGGAAGGAAGGAAGGAAGGAAGGAAGGAAGGAAGGAAGGAAGGGACTGTGGGGTCCTTGGTGCTTTCTGAGCTTGGTGGTTTTCTTGCAGACGTTTCATGGCCCGACTAGGGAACATCATCAGTGCTAGAAAGGAATGGGGGAGGAGGAGGAGGGGAAGGAGAAAGAGAAGGGGAAAGGAAAGAGAGAAGGGGAAGGAGAAAGGAGAAACAGAAGGGGAAGGAGAAAGAGGAGAATGAAGAAGAGGAGAAAGTGAAGGGGAATGAGAAAAGGAGAAACAGAAGGAGAGGAGAAAGAAAGGGAAAGGAGAAGGAGAAAGGAGGAGAAAGAGAAGGGGAATGAGAAAGAAGGAGAAATAGAAGGAGAGGAGAAGGGGAAGGGGAAGGAGAAGGAGAAAGAAGGACAGGAGAAAGAGAAAAAGGGGAATCTGTTGACGAGGAGGAGGAGGAGAATAAGAATTATGGGGTCCTTGGCTAAAGCCCACACATCACAAGGTTGACCAAAGTGCCATTACTGCTATAAACCTCTTCTGTTTTGAGGGAGGCTGGTGGGGAGAAAACCTATAATTGAAGCCAAACAAAGAAACTTACATCTGATGCGGCTCCTCGAGTCCCAAATTTCGGGATTTTGGACCAGGGAATTCCAGTCGTTGAGGGAGATCTGGGAAGTGAGGCTCATGGTGCTGAGGTTGACAGGGAGATCCCCAGATCTTGAAGTGCTGCTTTCTGGGGAGGAGAGGAATGAAGGGGTGAGGAATGGGGACAGCGAGCAGAGGATTCTTCCCACGTCTGGGGTGGTATCAGGTCTCCTGCCTCGGGTCAGGGGGGTTCGACTAGAAGACCTCCAGGGTCCCTTCCAGCCCTGGGATTCTAGGTGACTCTTCGATAAGCTTGAAAAAAATGTGGATTCATACTTGCGCTAAGCAGCTGCCTGCATTAGCACCAAACGTGGACTGAGCGTCCTTGAGTTACAACCACCGGTTTAGTGGCCGTTTGAAGGGACAGTACTTTCCAAAAGGACCATTTTTCACACTTAACGACCGTCGCAGCGTTCCTCCAGGGTCACATGGCCCAAATTCAGACGCTCGGCAACCGACTTGTATTTACGATGGTCGCAGCATTTGTGTGTCTACGCGATCCCCTTTTGCAACCAATAAGAGTGGGGAAAGCTGGATTCACTCAACAAACCGTGTGACTCACTTAATGGCAGCAGGGATTCCCCTGAACGACTGGCCGCCGAACTGGGGTGAGAGGTTCTGTTTCACGACCGTCTTTAAAGCAGCGCAGGAATTTTTGCGGTCGTTACGTTGAGGAATGCCCGCGCCGTGCCATTTCTCGCCACCCGCCCCAAACCAAGCCGAAGTGGGCAGCGCACGGAGGCCAAGCCAGGGACAAAATGGACACCGGCCAAATGGGTTTTTTTTTTACCGAGAAGGACTGCTGACGTCGCCTGGTTGCAATACTGAGGACATCCGGGCCGTTTCAAGAAGCATTTTTGCAGCAACGAGGAGTCAGAAAAATCATTGAATGTATTGGAGATCTTCCTTTGCGCCTTGCCCTGGGAGACAAGAGAAAGTAAGACTCTCAACGCCTTTGGCTTTGATCAGGATTGTGGTTTGTGTATAGGGATTAAAAACTGACAATATCAACAGCGTATAAAGAGAATTTGTACAAGGTGTTTTATAGAGCAGTGGTCGCCAACCAGAGGGACGGGGACCACTGGTGGTCCACGAAAAGGTTTTGGTGGTCCGCAGAGAAATGTCACCCCCAAAGCAATTAATCCAGGCTGCACGGGAACACAAGGCTACACTGCCCACATGGCCCGCGGGAACACAAGGCTTGCGTTGCTTGCATTGTGAACAACACCAGGTAGTGAGGGGAGGGGGGAAAGGGCAGGGGGGGGGAACTTGCCCCACGCGCCTCACCTGGCCACCGGGCTGCTTCTTTCCACTTCTTTCTTCTTCTGCTTTTAGCTGCACGCAAAGAAAGCAGCAGAAGTCTTTCTTTCTCTCCCCCAAACTCCGCCAGAAATGAGTCTTTGGGACCCTGCAAGGCCTCCTGCTCTAAGAGGCTGCTGCGGCAAAGACTCATTTCTGGCTGAGTTTGGGGGAGAGAAAGAAAAACTTCTGCTGCTTTCCTTGCATGAAGCCAAAAGTCTCTCTCTCTCTCTCTCTCCCCCTCCACCCCCCCGAGAACAGAGCTGGAGACGGTATCCTGCGATCCCAAATAAAGAACAATTAATCGGTAGGAAAACGGGGTGATTTCACTGTCTCAGGGGTCATCAGATCCCCTTTTGCGACCTTTCTGACCAGGGAAGTCGATGGGGGAGCAGGATTGACTTAACAGCCTTGTTACTCACTTAACGACGCCGGCGATTCACTTAACCACGGTGGCAAGGAAAGTTGTAAAAATGGGGCAAATGAACAAATCTCTCGCTTGGCTCAGTTGTGGTCGTTAAGTCAAGGACTACCTGTATTAATACCTATCCAAGTATTAGAACGACTAAATGCCCCCTTTTTGCAAATCCGCTTACCTGTTTCTCATAATAACGCTTGACGGCATGAAATGCTTTACTGGGATGAATTTTGTTGCTGTCTGGATGATTCCACACAAGGGGCTGTTGGGGAGAACTCGTCTTCCTCAACTCTCTGATCCCCTTCGTCATCAAGGTAAGATTTTTCTCCATGAATGCAGAAACCTCGTCCTTTCTTCCAATTAAAAAGTCCTGGATAATTAAAAAAAAAAATCAAGTTGGTCATGCACCATCAAGATGCGATCGATTCCGTCCTGCGTCAATAAATAGATTTTTGGTTTTTTTACCCTGCTTTGAAAGGGGGGAAATAAAGAGATGACTTCTCCGGCTGTTATTAATTTCATTTCTTTGGAAAGAAATATCTGTAGCTTCCCATCAGCAATTTAAACCCGTGTGACTAGCCATATTGGGCGGGGGGAAGCAAGAACATTTTAAAAAATCACCCAGAAAATATCTACGTTAGGAGAAAAAGGCCAGGCAAAACATTGACCAAGATTTTTTTAAAAGCTAATGTTCCTTTATTTTTATTGCTTGTGACAGTGACAAGGTTTGAGTCACAGACTTTGCTCAATGCTTATGGTTTAAGGGAGCTCATGGCTAAGCCATCTTTGGGCCAGTCCTTCTCTCAGACCAGGCCATCTCACAGGGCTGTTGTAAGGCCAGAGATGAAGGTTGGAAGAGGAGGGTGTCTTACGTTCGCTCCCCTCGGACCCCTCGCCGTTTTAGGCCCGCGGGGGTCGCTCAAGGGATCTCGGGCCTCCTTTTTCAGGTTAGGCCAGCCTCGGTTGCTTAGCAACGCGGGGGAAACTCGCCGCGCGGCGCGATGACGCCATCCCCTGCGACACGTGGGCCGCATGCGTGGTCGAGGGCAGACGGGACGAGGAAGGGCACCTCCGAACGGGCGGCCCGGATTCGAGACTCCGCGCATGCGCCTGAGGGTTGCGCTGGATCGGCGTGGGTTTGGCTGGGAAGCCCGCGGGGGATCTTAAGGATCGCTTTTTCCGGGCCACTGGGTGCGGGATCGCGGCTGGGAATCCCATCCTTGCAGGTAAGGCAGAAAATCACCAGGTGCAGCTTATCCATCTCTCTTTCCAACTTGATCCATAATAATATTAATAATACTTGCATCAACTGCACCGGTTGAATTGCAGGCTGGCTGTTGCAAGAAGCTGTTGTTGCAAAGGATGGGGGTGTGAAACTCCTCCGGCCGGATCAGCTCCTTACAAAAACGGAGCAAAAACAGCTTTCCCTCTTGCAGCCAGCCTTGCAACGCTGCAGAAATTCAACAGGCGCAGCTTTGCTTGTTAGGTCACAAAAAAGGATCATAGCCGTCATAAATATGAGACCATTGCCAAGGATCTGAATTTTGATCATGTGACCATGGGGACCACGGTCGTAACTGTGAAAAACGATCTTAAGTCCCTTTTTTCAGTGCCATTGTAACTTCGGTCTCTAAACAAGCTTCTTGTAAATCAAGGAATTTATGTTTTTATATTTATTGAAATCTGAATTGATTATAGGATTCATTCCGATTTTTCAACTGGCTCACCTTTAAGCTTGGGTGGACTTCAACTCCCACAATTCCCCAACTAGCATGGAGAAATAGGAAGATGGCTGGCTTGGGGAATTCTGGGAGTTGTAGTCCACCCAAGTTTAAAAGCTGGCTAACACTGGTTGTGTGAATCGCATCTCGGCTTCCCGGAGCCCATTTTTTCCCTTAAATAAATGCCACTTTATAACTGCAAAGCCTGCCTTTCTCTTTCTGCTCCTTCCCAGCAGCCATCTGGATTCTGTTTCCTCTTTTAAATTTGGATATTTTTTCCCGTTTTCTCTGCTGGAAGACATCGTCATGGTACAACTCGGTAAGTTGGCATTACAGAATATTATATCTACATTCCCCTACAACAGTGATCCCCAAACTTGGCAACTTTAAGACTTCAACTCCCAGTATAGCCTGCTGGGTGACTTTGGACCAATCACCAGGAGACTGGGAGTTCTAGTCCTGCCTGAGCCATGAAAGCCGCCTGGGTGACTTTGGGTCAGTCTCGCTTAGCAACTGCCTCACTTAGCCACCGAAAGGTTGGCCTCCGTTGTCGTCGAGGTCTGCTGACTGACGGTGTCTTCCACCAATGTTTCTCTCACCAGGGCGCCCCCTGCTGAGGAAATACCGCAACGTCCGTGTGGTCATCCGGATGTCCCTCGGCGGTTGCACGAACCGGCCTTTCTACCGGATCGTGGCCGCCCACAACCGGCGCGCCCGCGACGGCAAATACCTCGAGCAGATTGGCTGCTACGACCCACTGCCCAACCGCTACGGCGAGAAGATTATGGGGCTGAACTTTGACCGGTTCAAATATTGGTTTGCCTACGGAGCGACCCTGACGAAGCCCCTTGAAAAACTGCTAGGTAAAGCCCCCCCGCCCCCCTTTTTGGTTTCGGTTACGCCTAGTCCTCGGTTTAATGACCGCTTAACCGAGCCAAACATTTCTTGGAAGGTGCATTCCAGGGGAAAAATCCCCTCAGGGGTCCTTCCCTGGGCTTGTAGTCCTTAGGAACGCTTTTTCACCGGTAGCAAACGGAGCACAAAATTTCTGTCTTTAAGCGAGGCGTTGAATTTTGCCACGTTTTACGACTTTCCTGGCTGCAGTTGTTAAGTGAATCCCACTTCCCTGTTGAGTTTGCTCATCAGAAACTCGTCAAAGGAGATCGCATGACTCCGGGACGCTGCGACCGTCATAAATACGAACCAATTGCCATAGGTCTGAATTTTGATCGGTCCCAAGTCACCTTTTTTTCAGTGCCGTTGTAATTTTGGACACTAAACGAACTGTTGTAAGGTGAGGACTACCTGTATCAGCTCCGCTTTTCAAAAATCAAATTTGTAAAATATTTTTAGACGTTTTTGAAGAATATGGGACGGTCCTTGACTTATGACCGTTTGTCGCACGCCCATTTTGAGAGCTCTCCTGTCACGAGCCCTCCCGTCACAGCGGCACTGAAAAAGGGATCGCTAATCCTCGCAGATATGTCCGCAGTTGCCTGAACCTCACTTACGACCGTTCCAAGCAGCTTCCCACAAGCAAAATCAGATTTTATTTATTTTATATTCGTTTAAGAACATTTATAGGTCCGTTCAACTCGCTCTCAGTGACTTACAAAGATGAGGAGACCAACTCGCTTAATGACCACAGCAAAAATAGTTGTAAATTTGGGCGCAGCCATGCGATGCCTCCCTTAATGGCAAATCTTCTGGTCACGATTGCTGTCGTAATTCAAAGAACTCCCAATACGCTCGATATTTTTTCCTATTGTATTTGCAAAACAATGCATTTTTTTAAATTTTAGGTTTTTTTTTTTTTTTAATTTTTAGGTCTTACTGGATTCCTTCCCCTGCATCCAATGACAGTCACAAACGCGGAACGGTTAAGGAAGAAAAAAGCCCAGGAGGCAGAGAAGGAGGCCGAAAACGAAGAAGGAGAAAAGGAAGATTTGGAGGAAAAGCAGGAACAACAGCAGCAAAATTGATCCATGGAGTGAGAAAAACCTCACGTTTTTGGAGACTGAAAGGATAATGTTGATTTTAGGGTGGTTGTTTTTTAACGCACGACGGTGTGACCTCAGTTTACAAAATCTCACCTTGGATTCTTACCCGTTTGAAGGAAAGTTGCCTCCTGTCTTTAAAAGAGGCACACACACACACCTTGTAGTGCACACCAAAAGGTCTGGTTCACACAACCTGGAACTCGTGTCTTCCTACCCCGAGCGGCTTTTCGTGCAATTAAATCCCAAATTTAAAACGAACCACAGAAAAGTTCGGATTCGATGCCGCTGTGGGTCGCGGCTGAGCTGCGGCCACATTTTAGCGGAATTCTAAATTTGAATTTTCTGCAGTGTTTTTTAAAATAAGGTGCACAGTAGCCTCAAGGCAGAAAAGTAGCTTTTTCCATAGAATTCTTAATTTTCCACACTTTCCGGCGAAACGAAAAATATGTCATTTTTCTGAAATTTTGAGATGGCAGCCGCCGCCGTCTTAGGTGTCGCAGACGATAGGTGTGGTGGTGGCAGAGAAAGTCGCTGCAGAAAGGCCGGGGGAGAAGGGTGCTTTGAGCCTGTCCATCCTCAGCAGGGGTTTTGTAGTCATTCACCGTGCACGTGAGCCAGCTGTGAGTGCGAGTTTTCCCATCCGGTTTCTAAAACCACCACTCGGTTTTCTCTGCGAGCTTTTTCGGCTGCGAACACCAAGAGGTGAGAACAGAGCGTGTCTTCGGCGCTGGTCAGAATTCGAGATGGGTCGTTTTCCTGTTGGAAACGGGAGAAAAGGCTGCCATCTTATGCTATGCAGCTAGTCCTCAACTTACAACCATTCATTTAGAGGCCAAAGTTAACAATGGCAGTGCAAAAAAAAAAAGTTTCTTAGGACTTTTTCACACTTACAACCGTCACTGTATCCCTGTGATCAAAATTCAGGACATGAACTCGTATTTATGACGGTCGCACCGCCCTGGGAAGAGGTGTCACACCATCCCCTTTTGCGACCTGAACAACTGCAGTGATTCATTTAACAACAGGGGTGTGAAAGGTCATAAAAGGGGGCAAAACTCATCAAAGTGTCTCCCTCAACAACAACAGAAATGTTGGGTTCCATTGTGGTCGTAAGTCGAGGACTACTCATGCTGGCTAGGGGTAACTCACCTCATGGCAAGATGGCTGGCAGGCCAATTTTAACAAATAAAAAAATAAATAATTGGACTTGTAGCCGGAAACTGCCACGCTGGGGAAACTTAATTCACCCTAGTAGAATCTGCACAGAGCACTGCAGTCTATCTGAGTTTTTCTATGGTTCTTTTTTTTAAAAAAATAAAGAGGGGAAAAATAAAATAAAACTTCACCAATACGGCTGAGACGAAGTTGTGGATCAAGTAATAATCTGCACCGCAGTGACCATTTAAACAAGCAGGGATGTCGGGCATCACTTGGGGAGAAAACGAGGTCTTTTTTTTTTGAAGGAAGTCGAAAATTTCCACGTCTGCCCCCTCCCCTTTACAGGAAAGCTCGCCCTGGGAAAAAGACGAGAAAGCAAATTATATTTTTGTAACTGGAAACAGCATGGGTGGGAAGAAAAGGGAAAATAAAATGACTGGGGAAACTCCAGGAAAAATGAAGAAGAAACTGAGGGAGAGAATTTCTATTCCTGGCACAACATTCCTGTAGGGTAGACCAGGCTGAAAGGCAGAAGTAATAAATAGGATTTTATCTGGCTTGCATTGCCTTCCTTACTTCCCTACTGCAATGATTGAGCATTGGGTGTGATGGCTTATAACAATATCTCTTTAATTTTTGTGACTTTAGAAAGAGTGGGCTTCAATTCCCAGAATTCCCCAGCCAGCTTGGCTGGCTGGGGAATTCTGGGAGTTGAAGTCCACAAGTCTTGAACTCACAAAGATTAAGCGATAATATCTGATCGTATTTAAGCCAGCCACTTTGCATGTCAATCACATTTACAGCTGGGAAGAGCCCAGCCAATCGTGGTTTATACTCATTCCACTATGCTTCAATAAACCAAGGTTTGATGCAATCTTGAGATTTGGGAGAAATATTTCCACTTCTAAAATAACCTGTCCATTTTCCAAGAAAAACCCAAATTAGCGTTTTGGGCCTCACCTTCGTTCCGTAAATGGTTGTCATCCGCACCCCGAGTTTTTCAGTAAAAGCGACCATCGTGAATGCAGCCGTCGCTCCGCCTTCAAATTCCATATTGACCACCTTGGAAAACCAAAAACACAGGCCATCCTCGACTTGGGAACACAATCATCATCATTGTTTAACGATCCCATAATCCCTTGCAGGGTAGAGAATCTGGGCAACTGAATGGAGCTAGCAGAGTGTTTTTACTGGCTGGATGCCTTTCCTGTCACCAGTGCGGAGTTTTCTTCGGCAAATATATTCTCATTCTGCCCAGAGAGAGAAATAATCTGCCTCTTATCTCGGATCAAACTCACAGGCTCCTGATTGTGAGGCGAGACCTGAAGCAAAGTTAAGGAGCAGCGAAAAAAGCTTTTTGCCTGCTTACCGACGGATGAATACAGGGCGTACCTGGTGGCTAACCACATCGTTGTCACAATCGTAAACACATCTTCCGTACGGGCCGAGCCGCAAAGCCTCCGTCAGGGTTTCTATATCTGACCCACTGTTGCTGCAGACCACGGAGACTGGCCAGTGAAAAGCACCCTGTGGTGGTGATAATCAGCAGGGATGCAAGATTTGGGGAGATTTTGGGCACCCCCCCTCTCAGGTCCCACTTCCCAGACACTAATAAATTGCATAAATCAATTTTTTATGTTTGCATGCTGAATTCACACATTGCACCAAACCGCAGAGGCCCAACACCCTGGTAATTCAATTTAGTTTTCAATTCAATTAATTTTTCAATGCAATTAAATTTTCAATTAAACATTCAATTGCTCAAATTCAATTGTGAATTCCATTTTAAATGCGATTCAGTTTTAAGTTGCAACATTGAATTCAATTTTAAAATGAAGTTAAATGTTCGATTTTCAATTCAATATTCAATTGCTCAATTCAATTGTGAATTCAATTTTAAATCCAACTCAAAGTTTTAAGTTAAAACGTTTAATTCATTGTTCATCCTTCTAACTACAGTTTGTCCAGGAAGTCAGTTCCACGCAGCAGGCCATCAATCATAGTTTCTTAATAGTTTACATCACAATTTTACATATTGGTAACAGAATTTACACATTAATCCCAGCTCTCAACCGAAGAAACAAGGTTGGGAATTTTAGGCCACAAGCCAATGAAATGGCAGACTGGGACAATTTTGGGGTTTTATATAAGAGTTCCTTATGCAATATCAGGGGTTTTCAATTCAATGTATAGAATGTGAAGGATGTATGGTTTGTGTTTATTTTCATAGTTATGCACACTGAAGATGATATTTAATTTCCTTCTATGAGTTGCAATGACAATAAAGTAAACTAAAACTAAACTTCTTGATTATGCAAATAAAGGAATTGGAGGCTCAAACTGGCTTATGATCTAATTCACCTTTTCTGCACGTTCCAGGTAGATTTTCCGCGCAGAATACGGACAGTTTGGTTCCACTGAACAGTCCAAACAGCGATGGCCAGCTCCTTTGGGCTGGAATGAAATCAAAATAAAAGACAAAAATAAGGAAATATGCAATCGTAAAATGAGGACCGTGTGTGTGTGTTGCATATGAGTGTGCATACATGCAAATTAGTGCAACATTTGCACTGAATGTCTGACCCCACAATCAAGAACTGTTTTAACGAATGGAAATCATTTCAATTTAAACCTTAAACATGTAGTTTTAATTCAATTCTATTAAAATGGTTTGATCATTTAATTCAATTCTTGTGCCACCCCATCAAAACAAAATACAACAGCAACCTTTGACAAACCTTGTTCTCTTTTGTGAAATGCGACAGGTGGCCAAAAGAGGAAACTTGTAAACATCTGAAAGGACAGGAGAGAGAGGGGGAAAATATGTGAAGGTTTAATCACAGGGGCTGTGTCAAAGTCTCTAGTCCACAACTTACCACAACCCAACATTTCTGCTGTTAAGTAAGACACTTTTAAAGTGAATTTAAAGTCAAGTCAAGGACCACCTGTATTGTGGACAGATTTTATATTTTTCCAAAAATGTGATTGCAAATCTCTTGTAGCACAAAAGAGGAACAATTTCAATTAAGGGCTGAAAATGATAATGTTAAGAGAGAGAGACAGAGACAGACAGAGAAGGTAAAACACTCCTACCTTTTCCTTCCCATCCAAAAATGGATCAGGTCGAAATCATGGCAGGATTTAGCCAATAAAGAGAAAGAACTTTCGGTTTCGTTTCTCCAATTCCCACGGACGAAGGAATGGGCAAAATGCCAGAAACCTATCTAGAGTGGGGGGAAAAAAGGCAAATGATACACTAGAAAGGCTGAAAATTAAAAAGCGTGCATTTTGATAACCGTTAATGCAGTTTTAGAGCTACTTTGGCCTTGGTGTCAACAAGCTACGAATCTTGGTTTCTTAGTTCTTTTCCTCTAACTGTAGAAAGCCAAGCTGGTTTATCTGCCAGGGCTTCATACTCTGAAGACTTGTAAGTTCAAATCCCCTTAACAAGATTCACATACAATAGTCCTCGACTTACAACAAGCTCGACTTAGTGGCCGTTCAAAGTAACAACGGCAGAGAAAAAAATTAACGTAGGACAGTTTTTCACACTTATGACCATCGCACCATTTTGACGTGATCAAAATTCAGATGCTTGGCGTCTTAACAACTGTATTTCCAACTTAAATAACCACAGATTCACCTAATGGCCGTGGCAAGGTAGGTCATAAAATGGGACAAAACTCATTTAACAACCGTCCTGCTTTGCAACGGAAATGTTGGCTTCCATTGTGGGTCAGGATTACCTGTACATAACATCCTTATAAGCAGTGGGACAACCTACATTTGACGTGTTCCCAACAAGAACTAACAACCAGTTAGGCAATGCTGCCTAGTGGTTAGAGTGATTAATCTGAGCATGGAACTTAAGGGGCCGGGTGGCTTTAAAGACCATAAAATCTCAAACCTGGAAGAAAAAAAATGTGTATTAAAAAAATAAAATTGGAGAAGGAGATACAACGGGAGCAAAGGATACACTTTCGGCATAAATTCCTTTTTATAAAATAATTCTTACAGGTTCCAGATGTTGAATATGGCAGATGTCGCCGATCAAGCCAGCGTCTAGCAATTCCTAAAAAGAAAGAAAAGCTTGTTTTCCATTTTTTTCCCCTTCTTCTTTTCTTTTTTGTGTGTGGGTTCATGAAAGCTGTTCTGTTCTCTTCGGCTCCTGTAAAAAAATAATAATAATAATGGCAATTTTAAGAAGGGGCATCTGAGCATCTGTTTTTTTCCCCCTCCTCCCTCCTGTTCCCCTCTTTTTCCTTGTGTGCGACGTCTTTTAAATTAAATTATCTGTTAAAACCTAATTCCTCCAGGCCTTCGGCCTTTGGTGGGGGGAAAAAAACACCTCAGATTCAAATCTTGGTCCCTCTTATCTTCCCGTTAACATAGCCAGCCAAGTCAGCTGTTGGGAAGAGAGCGCCACCATGCTGTCGAGACAAGAGAGAGGTCATCTAGTCCAACCCCGCTCCCCAAGTTGAGTTCTTAAGAATACCTCACCTTGATCTTCAGGGTGACCGGATGGTAACGGAGCACGTGACATACAGCAAGGATGACGTGGTTACTTTCGCACACCCGGACGACCTCTATGCAATCTTCGGCCGTCACCTAATTCATGAGTGAAGCATTTTTTTAATAAATTAAAAATAAAATAAAATGATGAAATGAAATACAATAAAAATTAAATTAAATTAAGTTAAATCAAAGCAAAGCAAAGCAAATCACAACCCATCAGCTCTGAAAAGTTAGGATTTTGACTGGAAGACCTTTTTAAAATTATCTTTATTTATTTAAGGTCAGGTTTCTATTTTTTCTCTCTCTCATTTCTTCCTTTCCCATGCTGGTTTTGTATAGAATTTTCCCCTAAATATTTGTTTCGTTTGGACAAATGCACCGTTTTCTCGTTGCATGAGGGGTGCATGCAAAACAGCGACAAAACCTGAGGGTTTTGCAACAGCGATTTGGAGGGGGAAAAAATCCAGATTCCTCCTCTAGGCTTAGGGTTTGATAAATACACTGCTAGAAATATACTTTGCATCAATATTAATAATTCCCAATTATCTTAATGTAATATTACTAACAATATTCATAAGTCCAAATATTTGTATTTTAGCCATTGACAGAACTTACCGCCATGGGTTTTTCCAACAAGATGTGATATCCCTTTTGGGCAAAAGCTACTGCAGGTGCCTGATGGAATAATAATAATAATAATAATAATAATAATAATAATAATAATAATAATAATAATAATAATAATAATGTTTGACTAGTGATTTGTGATACAAAACCCAGCACAGTTATCTCATTTGCTGTGTACACTGTCATTTTTTGTGTATAAAGCAATACTAATAATATTAATAATAATAGTGTCTTGCACTATGAATGAGCAACATATAAATGTGATCAAAATGAAAGTACAATAGCAAAGTATTAATGGAAAAAAACTACACAAAACAACACAAACAACACACACACACACACAAAAACCAAAGTTGAATGATGTCATAAAAGATTGCACGGCTTCCAACGTCTTTTTTTCTAATGGCAAAATGTTTATTTTCAGTTTTTGGTGGTTAAGATGCTCCCGGGGACACAAAACAACTGCAAACTGCCATACACTTAAAAATTAAAAACTGATTTTTGTGTTTACAATTTTGACAATGACAATTAAAAGAAAAATAAATGGACTCACCTTATGGAGTCTGTCTGGAGTTGCTATAATCACGGCGTCGGCAAACTTTTCTCGCTCCGCAGCGGCAATCCAATCTTTAAAAGAAGTAACCGCTAAAAACATTGCAGAAATTGGGGGATTCCAATGACCAGAAAATCAGAAGGGGGGGATCTGGAGGTCATCCAATCCAACCCCGTGCTCAGTGCAAACTTCTAAAAAAAAAAATTGAACCTGACCGACTTCTCTTACGGGCATGTAGTTTATTCCTAACACAGTCAAGATTGGCTTTCTTGTAACTTCAATGCATTACAGGTAGTCCTCAACTTACAACAGTTCGTTTAGTAACTGTTCCAAGTTACAGCTCAGGGACTTATGACCATTTTTCATACTTACAACCACTGCATCTTCCCTGTGGAAACTCACTGAACCAACGTCTCACTTTAGACACAGAAATGTTGGGCTTCCCGGCGGCCATCCTCGTGTTTTCAAAACGATTTTAATGATTTTTTTTTAAAAAAATAATGTAAACAATTTTGTATTTTTAAAAAAAAATATTTTTAAGCATTTAAAAAACTTTAAAAAGGAAACTTAAAAACGTTATTTTAAAAAGAGTTTGGTTTTCTTTTTTTTTTTGGCAAGGAGGAGGCTCATTTGAAGGAAAAGAAAGATGAAAATGCAGGAGGCCCTCACCGTCGAAGACATTCTCCGCCGGGATTTGATGCACGTCTTGTAGTTTTTGACGGACAAGTTCCCGAGGATCGGCCACGCCAATCACCTGGAAGAAAGAGAATTGTTCTGACCCAGCTGCCCAAACACAACAAACCCTCTGGAAGTGAATTCAAAAGATTCCTTTAATTAGGAGCGCTGGCAGCCCCGGCGAAGAGTTTCTCTCTCACCGCAGGCTAACAAATCCGTCAGGCCAGAAGATGAATAGTTGCCTGGCACATCTATTCATCTCCGCCCCCTGCCTTTTATCCCCAGAGCTAGGTGTGGCTTCACTAGCAGCAATGGCTTTTCCGTCCCAAGGACCAGCCCATAGATTTCCACTGCTCTCCTCTCCTCTGCCTGCTATGCATTCGTGTGTCAGGCACTGGACCCGGCTGTTCCTCCTCTTCCTCATCAGCCACCTCCAGACCTGGGGGCTGTTGACTCTCCACCTGAGGTCTGACGGATGGCTCAGGCTCCGCCCCCATCTCTCTTTCCACCAACTCCATTCCTCCCTCCCCCCAAGCTCTCAGGTTGCCTTGAGGCTGGCCATGCCTCCTCCTCCTCCTCCGATTAGAGGCATTTTGCTGGATTTATCTTCATACAAAGTCTGCTCAAAAGCAATAATAATAATAATAATAAGAGCAAAATAAATAATGATATGAATCACAAACCAGAATTTTACCTTCATGCGATCCGGGTAACATAAAGCATAAGAAGAATAATTCTCCCCCCGGTTTCCCGCGCCAATAACCAATACGGTGATTTTGCAAGACATCTGGACGAGAGCTTCCCATGGACCTAATCAATGAAAGAATGAGTTCAGAAAACCTTTTGAACACTCATCCCCTCCTTGTGTGGGATTAAGACATCAGGGTTGAAATCAGGAGGTCCTGAGTTCAAGTCCCGCCTTAGGCATGGAAGCTGGTTGGGACTTTACGCCAATCACCAGGAGGTGATGAGTTCTAGACTCACCTTTCAGGCATGCAAGGCAGTTGGACTTTGGACCAATCACCAGAAGACTGGGAGTACAAAGGAGGTAAATAAATAATCCAATAAAATTTTTTTACCAGCCTGGATATGGTTGTTTATTTGAGTCTAACCTTACATAACCTGGATAGGACTTTTTTATTTATTTATTTACCAAATGACTTCCTTCTGGGAATGAGGAAAATTCCATTTTACAGAGCAGTTTTTTTAAAAAAACCATTTAGCATAAACGGATTCCCCCCCACGCCCCCAAAGCTGGAGGATTAAACTGGCCGGGCTTAAAATTGGTCCTAAAACTGGCTGCAGGGGCTGGAAAGAGACAGGACACGCAAGTTAAAGCATTTATAAAACGCATTCCACCCGCAAACACGTGTAGGGATTTCCCACCCACCCCCGGGTTTTGTGAACGCAGGCAAAAGGGTCAGTTTTTCAAGGCAAACTCTTTCCAAAGGGGAAAAGACGTCGCTTCCAAGATTCCAACCCTTCCCTAGAGTGACAAACCACGATCGCAAATCTCAGTTTCCTTTATAGACAAAACCAGGATTACAAATCTCAGTTTCTTACAAACTAGCCTGTTCCTCTTTTGCAAAAAAAATTATTCCTTGGCATTGCAAAAAAATTCTTCTGCCTTCGGTATCTGCTTTGTTTTCCCGACAGGATCATCCAATGCAATTTAAAAAAAATAAAAAATAAAGAAAAAGGAAATTACTCACCGCCCAGAATATAATTGCAGCAAACGGTCTCGGAAACAAAATAGACATTAAAACCGCAGCTGACCAGGCCACGCCCCCTCCTGGCTCCTCATTGGTGCGAGGTTCTTCCAGCGGGGCGCTGACGTCATGAAAAGGAAAGGAGTCTTTACTGGCCGGCAAAGTGAAACCCGAAAGCTGATTGGTTAGAACTTGAGAAGTCAATGGGGAGGGGAGGGGCTTCTCCATTCATCATTTCAACGTGTATATTAAGTTGGGCTATCACTATAATAAAGATTTGATTTGACTTGACTTGATTTTTATTATTTTATTTTATTTTATTTTATTTTATTTTATTTTATTTTGGGCAGAAGCATTTCTTTTTGTAATGCTTACTGTTTTCATGGTTCTTGCAGACAAATAGATGGTGCATCATTATTATTTTCTCTCTCTAAATTAGTGCATAATTAATTTCCCCCCCCTCAAAATTAGTGTTTCTCTACTTCCTCAACTTTTTAGATGTGTGGACTTCAACACCCAAAATCCCCAGCCAGCCTACGTGGAATACAACTCCCAGAATTCCCTAGCCATCATTTGCAGACTTCGCCTACCAGAATTCCCCAAGCAGCATATTCCATAACATGAATCAGGAATGTTGCCCGACTATTTCTGAGTCAATAAAGGCAGTAGCCCCTCTTTGCAAGCCCTTCCTTGAGGTCCAGAGCAATGGGTGAGACTAGATGTTCTCTTAGAACCCCCACCGCCTTTGATATTTTGATAATTCCACAAAAAAAAAAAAATCAAACCAGCCAGCTTGGATATTTTATTTTTATTAGATATGCATCTAGGATTCTCCTTCTTACTCCTGATCCCCAAAAAAAGAGAGAGAGAGAAAGAGAGCATGGTACATGGGGCCTGAATTGCTAATTTATTTATTTATTTTGCACTCCTTCATATGCTCAACATCAGAGGTTGCTGTTCTTCAGCCAGTTCCTCCCCTGGGGGCATTTCGTAAAAGACGCAGAGCGAGGAATACAGGCAGCCCACGAAAGAAACCACGCTGGCAAAGTACATCACCCCATTGGCACTGCCCACCGCGGCCGTTAAAGGACCCATGACGATCGAGACCAGAATCTGGGCCAGGAAATATTGACAGCTCAGGAGGGAGATATCAACACCCATGCCTCGTTTAGTGCCATCTTTGTCAGTGCCGGCAAACTGTCTCGAGAAAGACAGAAGAGAGAGAGAGAGAGAGACGGAGGGGAAGAGAGAGAGAGAGAAGATTAAAAAGGTTTAAAAGTTGCAAAACTTGCCAGCTTTGTACCCTCGATAACTGCATGGCGATAATAAGAGACTAGCTCGATCCCCGTGCTTCACTATGAAACTATGTGGTGGGGCTTAGTTTTTGGAGAGGAAAATAAGGGGTGGGGGGAATTCTGCCTCTGCCTACCAGCATCCATCGGTATTCATCTGGCTAGCGTCCTGTCAGTGTGTGAGAGAGTTGAGGGCTATTTGGAAACTGAAAGAGTATTTGCTGTGTGAGCAAGGAGACAGCGAGGAGCCTGGGTGTGGCTTAGCTCAACTGTTCTGTACTAAAGCTGCTTGGTGCGTCTGTGAAACTAAAACTCCTCTCCTCTGCTTGTGTTTTTGCATTTGGAACAGATTTCTTTCCAGGTGGGGAGGGGGAGTAGAACTCCTTAGCATCAGAGCGCGTTAATAATAATATAGGAAATACTCTAAATGCCCTGATGGTCATGTCGAAAAATCCATTCTTAGGGAGTCCCTAGCAGCCAAGAGGAACATATGGGCCCAATTTCAAGTTTGTAGGCTTGACGGTTCTGGAGAGTTTGTCATGATGCGTGAGGGGCATTTCGCTTTTATAGAGAGAGAGATTATACACAAAGATGCATAGAAAATACTGTAATTATACAGCAATGTTTCGCAACCTTGGCTGTTTGAAGATGAGTGGACTTCAATTCCCAGAATTCCCCAGCCAGCCGGGGAATTCTGGGAGTTGAAGTCCACCCGTCTTCAAACTTCCGTAGAGTAAGAAGTTCTCACATTTCTAAGCCACTTCTAAACCCTTAGACCGTTCTCTTCTAAGGGACTCCCCTCTGAAAGATGAGGGCCCTCTGTACATGCCCAGAGACCCTCCGGCCGAGGAATCTGAGCAGTTGCCGTACCTGCTTACTTTGATAGTAGTCACACAGCAAGGAATAAGGGAGTGTGCAAAGGGTGGAGAACAGCACGCCGTAAGTGACACAGAGCGACAGGATCACGTAGATATTCCGGGTCAAGGTAGCCAGACCGGTGCCCAGGCCGAAAACTAAATAGGCTATAAAATACAGTGTGCGGATGCTGAAGTGTTCTTCCAGTTTTTCAAGGGAGGCTGTCAAAGGAAGGGAAATTGATTCAACCCAATACACAACCCAGCCCGTTCCAGACCTTTAAAAGGAGAAACTGCACGCTGCAAAAGCGTTAATGGCAAATAAATTATTTGGAATGACTAAACCTATCCCTGGTGTTTTCGTTGTGTGTGCGATTTGATTCTCTCTCTCTCCCTCTTTTTTTTAAAAAAAAAAAATTGTATTTTTGTGTCTTGTTTATGAGCCATCTTCAGTTTCATAGAGGAGAAAAGAAGGAAAGTCAAAGGGAGGGAGTAAAGGAGGAAAGAAGGAAGGAGAGGAAGGGAGGGAGGGAGGGAGGAAGAAGGAAGGAAAGACAGGAAGGAAAGACAGGAAGGAAGGAAGGAAGGAAGGAAGGAAGGAAGGAAGGAAGGAAGGAAGGAAGGAAGGAAGGAAGGAAGGAAGGAAAGAAGGAAGAAGAGAGGGAGGGACAGAGGAAGGAAGGAGGGAGGGAGGGACAGAGGAAGGAAGGGAGGGAGGAGAGGAAGGAAGGGAAGGAGAAAGGAAAGAAAGAAGGGAGGGAGGAAAGAAGGAAGGAAAGACAGGAAGGAAGGAAGGAGAGAGGGAGGGACAGAGGAAGGAAGGAGGGAGGAAGGAGAGGGAGGGAGGGAGGGAGGGAGGGAGGAAGGAAGGAAGGAAGGAAGGAAGGAAGGAAGGAAGGAAGGAAGGAAGGAAGAAGAGAGGGAGGGACAGAGGAAGGAAGGAGGGAGGAAGGGAGGGAGGGAGGGACAGAGGAAGGAAGGGAGGAGAGGGAGGAAGGGAAGGAGGAAGGAAAGAAAGAAGGGAGGGAGGAAAGAAGGAAGGAAAGACAGGAAGGAAGGAAGGAAGGAGAGGGACGGAGGGATAGAGGAAGGAAGGGAGGGAGGAATGAAGGGAGGGAGGAAAGAAGGAAGGAAAGACAGGAAGGAAGAAAGGAGAGAGGGAGGGAGAGAGGAAGGAAGGGAGGGAGGAATGAAGGGAGGGAGGAAAGAAGGAAGGAAAGACAGGAAGGAAGGAAGGAAGGAAGGAGAGAGGGAGGGAGAGAGGAAGGAAGGAGAGAGCGAGGGAGGGAGGGACAAAGGAAGGAAAGGAAAAAAGAAAAGAAAGAAAGGGAAAATAATTATAGGAATTTTCCACTGTAACTTCAGAATGAAAGCCACCAGTGGAATAAAGTCTGGAAGAGTCTTAAAAACCCCAATGAGACAATCCTTAAAATGGGTGCAACCTCCTTGCCCTTACCGTGTCTGCAAAGTGGTCCAGCCCTCTCAGAGCTCAGGACAATCTCCCCCCCGCGCAGAAAACCCGCCGCCTGAAACTCCCCCCCCGCCCCGGATCATCCCCAGGGGTCTTCTACCCAAGCGGAAACTCCCTCCGATTACCTGAATACAACGCCGCGCTGAAGGCGTAGACGCACATGCCCCAGCACCCCATGGTGACGCCGGAGTTGTACCTCTGGTGCTCGACTGAATCCGGGGGGGCTTTGGGGTTCCCCTGGTAGACCACCTCCCCCATGAAGTCAGTGTAGAAGAGCAGCATCCCTTCAAAGGACAGCCAGCCTGCGAGCGGAGAATGTGTCGGAAAGGGACACGAGGAAAGAGGAGAAAGAAGGAAGGATGGAGGAGAAGGTGGTTAGAAGATGGTTTTTCAAAGGGGGTTGGAGAACTGAGGGCCCTCCCAAACCTTGATGAGCTATATTCTGCCCCCAGACACACAACAAACCAGGATTGGCCATCCACAATGGTTGGATTGGCACCTGTGGCCAGCCTGCAACCATGTAATCCCATGGGAACTTAGTTTAACTGACTGGCTAGCCTACCTCTCCTGGTTGTTGTGAGTTTAAGCCAGTGGGAAGGACAAAGGAGAGCCAATAGAGATCTCTTTGATCTGTGTTTCTCCGCCTCAGGAATTAGACAGGGGCGGGATTCAGCCGGTTTGGACCGGTTCGAGCAAACCGGTAGCAATTAGTTAGCCCCGGCCATCAGCCCCTCTATCTGTCCTATCTATCCATGTCTTGCAGCCCAGCTGATCCGCGTGGCCAGGGCTCAGCTGTTTTACTCACCGGGGCTGCAGCCGAAAGCAAGTCTTAGAGCTGAAAATGGGCGGTTTTCGAATGGTGTGCGCTTGAAGCACGCGCTCACCAAACCGGTTACACCGCTTGAATCCCACCGCTGGAATTAGAGGACTTCACCTCCCAGAATCCCCTCCCCTTAACGTTGTTGAAGTTGAGAAACATTCTCCTAGATGAAGGAATCAAACCTTTTTTTTTTTTTTTACCTAGGAAATGGTTGATGCAAAGATTGCGAAGAACTTTTGGCATGTGACAGACGGTGGAACACAGGAGTTTGATCGACAGCGGCTGTTCAGGGACGTCATTCAAGCCATTCAATTCACTCTCGTACTTAACTCCATTCAGCAAAATATTTGCTACCTGTGACACAAATATAATATTATTGCAACTAGCTGAAGATGAATATCCCAAGGTCCTCATGGGGATTTCCCAGGGGTTGTTTTGTTTTGTTCTTGTTCTATTATTTGGTTGGTTTGTTATTCTAGTCTAACTTTACATGGGATGGTTCTCCAAGACAATTTAAATAGAAGAATTCACTACCATGAAAGTGAAATTTCTTTGCTACAACACCACTCTGGAATAGGTTGTTGAAAGAAAGAAAGAAAGAAAGAAAGAAAGAAAGAAAGAAAGAAAGAAAGAAAGAAAGAAAGAAAGAAAGAAAGAAAAAAAAAGACAGACAGAAGGACAGACAGAAAGACAGACAGAAAGACAGACAGAAAGACAGAAAGAAAAAGAAAGAGAGAAAGAAAAAGAACAAAAAAGAAATAAAAAGAAAGGAGGAAAGAATGAAAGAAAGAAAAAGAAAGAAGAAAGAAGAAAGACAGACAGAAAGAAAGAAAGAAAGAGAAAGAAGAAGAAAGAGACAGAAAGAAAGAAAGAAAGAAAGAAAGAAGAAAGAAAGAAAGAAAGAAAGAAAGAAAGAAAGAAAAAGAAAGAAAGAAAGAAGGAAAAAAGGAAAAGAAAGAAAGAAAAAGAAAGAATAAAAGAAAGAGAGAAAGAAAAAGAACAAAAAAGAAAGAGAAAGAGAGTAAAAGAAAGAGAAAGAACAAAAAAGAAAAAGAAAAAGAAAGGAGGAAAGAAAGAAAGAAAGAAGAAAGAAAGAAGAAAGAAAGAAAACACAGAGCCACCATTTCTTTTGGTTGATTCCCATCACAGCCTCGCCTTTTCCCAGCGTTTATCACCTGCAGTACATTTTGCGCGGAGCAACAACAGGAGGCTCGAGCAAGTGAGCCCGACTGCCTTTCCAGCTCACCTGTTGGCTAAAGGTGACATTCCTCCGCCGCGTGCTTTCTGGAAGGTTCCCGGTGATGATATCCGGAATTGCCAATGTCTGCGGCCGTTTCAGGATCCCCGACGAACGGGGCTTTATCATGTCCAAGGACCCCGCTCTCTGTCCTTCCCTGCCATTTTCTCTGCTCTCCAACGCCCCGTTTTCGGGACAATGTAACCCCTCTGGAGCTCGGGGCAGGCTGACGCTGACACCGACGCTCTGCCCTGGTAAGCTTCCCGGGATGGACAGGTAGCCGTCGGTTCCGCTGGTGAAGCAGTCGATGAGGACGCTGTCGATATTCGAGGTGCCGAAGGAGGAGGCGAAATCATTGAGCCCCGTCAACGAGCTGTCCCAGCTGATCAGGCTCCCGTATTTCGGGGTCAGGGGGCTGAGTGGAGACATGGGGCTGGTAAAGTTGGCATACATACGGACCGGGTTTTGGGACCCCGCAGGGCTGTCCGGGGGACACTCCTCGAACAGCAACGGGGGAGAAGGCGGGAGGGTCAGATTTGGGCTCTTCATGATGTTCTTCTCCTTGACGAAAGACGGCAAGGAGCGTTCGGGAATGCTGACCAACGTCAGGACGGTGGCAAGCATCAGGGTGATGGAAGTGAAGATGTAGATGACGCGCAGCTGTCCCCCCACGGCCTTCCCGAAGGCGGTGCCGTTCCAGTGAATTCCACCCACGACATAGCCAAAGCCGCCACCGAGTCCTGCGAGGAAGGAACAAAAACCTGGGTCAGTTTAACTTCTGGAAAGTCTCCCTCCACGCCCTTAGATAGAAGCAGCTCCTTTTTCACAGGAAAGGAAAAAGAAGAGGCTGCTTTGAAGAGTTCCCAGTGAAGGGATGCAGCTACTTTAAAGAGTTCAAAGCCAATGGATGCAACCACTTTAAAGAGTTCAAAAACACTAGGATGCAGCTGTTTTAAAGAGTCGCAAACAGGTGGATGCAGCTGTTTTAAAGAGTTCAAAGCAAATGGATGCAGCTACTTTAAAGAGTTGCAAACAGATGGATGCAGCTACTTTAAAGAGTTCAAAAGCAGTTGGATGCAGCCATTTTAAAAAGTTGCAAATGGGTGGATGCAGTTATCTTAAAGCGGTCCAAACAGATGGGTGCAGCTACTTTGAAACTCAGTAAAACAAAGGGAAGCAGCTGCTTTAAAGAGCTGCAAAGAGGTGCCTGATGCTTTTGCCTTAAATCTAAGCATGGCATGGCTGTGGTTGTTGTTGTTGTTATTATTGGAGCTGCTGGACTACAACTCCTGCTCAAAAGAATTTGCTGAGAGAATCCAAGCCTGGGTTTTGCTTCGCTTGGCTTTATGGCTGTTGGGAACCCCTCTAACCATGACTCAACCACCAGGCATTGCGGGGAAAACTGACCAGCTAAAAGAGCGTGAATGTTGAGCGCCCGGTCTTGATCCGACGGGCGACAGACGTCAATCATGTAGGCATGGCTGGGGTTGTCGGCGGAGTCGGCACAGAAGTCCATCAAGATGACACCGCAGATAGTCAGCGCGATGCCCCATTTGTGGTTGTTGCCCGTGTCTGAGATGGTAGCGCCGATATCCCGGCCATTCAGCATCAGGGAGAGTCCCACCAACGCCCCTGCGGAGTAGGCAGAAACGTCCACCGGAAGAACAGTAGGTCCACGCAAGCAACGGGCAATAACACCCACATCCCCACAACCGTTTGTTTCTTCAAAACCCCGAAACCTCATTACAAGTAGTCCCAGACTTACAACAATTCACTTAGCGACCATTCAAAAGGTCCAAACCGGCTGAATCCCACCCCTGCCAACTCGTCGCGTTTCTCCAAACCGGCTAAAGCAATAAGCTAAACGCATCTCCCCGCAAGCAGAAAGGCAGCGTGTCAGCATTTTAACCCAGGCTTTCTTGGAGGGCTAGCTCTCTCAGTGCGAGGAGACACCCCACCCCCCACCCCACACACACAATTACCGATCGCCAGAACAAGGATGAAAGGTCTCCGCCGGCCCATCCGGGAGGTGCACCGGTCACTCCAAGCTCCCAGTAAGGGCTGCAGCAGGAAACCTGGAGTGGGGGGAGGGGGGACAAAGAAAATTGCAGCCACGTGACTTGGCTGTTGGTATTAGTAAAAGAATTCTTACTGGTTCCTTGACTGGGCTCTGGTTCACTCACACCAGCCCAGGACAAGCCACTAGTATATAAATAGAGAACAGATCCCACTCCTTTCTAGCACTGATGATGTTACCCAGTTCGGTAATAAAACGTCATTATCCTCCTCCTTTCTTTTTTCCTCCTCCTCCTCTTCCTCTTCCTCCACCCTCCTCCGTCATTATTCTCCTTTTCCTTCTCCTCCTCCTCCTCTTCCTCTTTGCAAACCTCGCTCTCTTCCAGCACTGATGAGGTTACCTCGTTGGGTCACGAAACGTCTGCAAAACCTTCCCCACCCCGCAATCAAACGCAGAGAGCCCTCTTCAACCCTAAAGCTGCAAAGACCCTCTTCTGTCAGACAGGAAAACCACCTCCCTTCTTACACCAAAGAGAATCAAGAACGGTTCATCTAGAGTCCCTTTCTCGCCCTCACCCTCTTTCCGGGGGTGTAATAGCTGGTTCCTTTCTCCCTAGCAGCTCTTAAGGCCAAGGCTCTCTTGACAAGAGCCGAGAGAGGTGGATCTAGGAGTCCTACACCGGAAACGCATGGCATTTCGGACATTTCAGGACCGGGTCCCCGATTTTAACTCCCTCACCCAGGATTGGGCTGATAAACCACACCATCCCATACAGCTGATCGGGCAGGCCCATCTGAAGCAGGGCCGGCGTGACGTAAGCGGTCTCCATGGCGTAACTGAACTCGATCCCGAACAAGATGCACCCGTTGAACAGCAGTTCCAAAAATGACCTCTCCGGGTGGATCTCGTGAAGGGGGCCCGGTCCTTAGGGCAGGGGGTGTTGGGAGGCGGCGGCGGGGAAGGCCGGATCGATTTCCTCCGCTTCGGATGCCGTTTGAAGTTGTTGGCCCGGTGGCTGATGTGCCGAGGGACGGAGCTGGAATAATGCATGACTTGAGTCCTCCAGAGATCCGGCGAAGAGACGGTAGGGAAGAGCAATTCGCTGGACGGACTGGCGAGGATGGTCGGCGCCGTCATGTTGGGCGTGCTGCAAGGAAGAGACGCGATGAGTTTACTCGTGGGAGATGACCAGGCTGAGCCCAAGAGAAGGAGGAGTCAAACGCCTCATCGGCCTCGAATCCCTTCGTTCCCACAAGCGATCTAAGTCCAGCCCTCCTTGAATTCTTTCGACTCTTATCTACCGTCAATTCGCTTTGAATGTCAGTAGTTTGCATTCTTGTGGAGAGCTTAAGCTTGCAATAAATCTTTATATTGATTTGAACTGCCTGCACTTCCTGGTTTTCCTGTCCTTGACAATACTTTCTCTCTCTCTCTTTCTCTTTCTTTTTCTCTGTCTCTGTCTCTCTGTTTCTCTGTCTTTCTCTCTCTCTCTTTTTCTCTGTGTTTCTTTCTCTCTCTCTCTCTCTCCCCCCCTCTCTCTCTCTCCCTCTCTCTTCTCTTTCTCTCTTTTAATATTATTTATTGTTTTATCACAAAGAGTAAAATACAAAACAGAAAAACAAAACAAAAGCGTACATTGATCCTTAACAACAACAAAAGGGTACAAAAATAAGAGAAGAAAAAGTGATCGAATAAATTTAACATTTAGGATCCACCCTGGTTGGTTGCTGGGGTGGGTGGGGGGAATCAATAAAACATTCCATGCTTTAAAAAAAGGGAACTAAAAATAAGAAAAGAGAAACAAAATTTAGTCACAGATATGAAGAATACATTTGAAAGCTTACACAGAGATACTTGTCATATTTAATTTCTATGTCTAGAAAAATTGTTATATAATATGAGCAAAGTTTGACCTGTTTGGAATTTTGTTAATATAGCTAAAAAAATATTGAATGCCAACCAGCAAATGGAAATATCTCTAGCCATATCTTTCGTCCACTTTGCTAAATGTTGGCTGGCAAAGAAAATATATGTATGATGTCATTTTTCTATACGGTGCTTCAAGTTGCTGTTTTCATACCTGCATTCCTTTGCCTGCTAATATAAATTGTTTCCGTCACTTATCCACTCTTTTTTCTTTTTTTAAAAAAAATCCACTTTGCTTCTTCTCAACTGGAAAGCTAAGCTCATCCTTTTCCTGACATGCTAGATTTCTATGCGCGGGGATGGCTATTTTCACAGAGCTGTCTTTTGTTCCTGCCAAGCCTAAAGAGAGACAGCCAAATATTTTGATTTGGGAAGCCGATCGATGGAGATCCAAAAAAACCAAGAGAGAGACTGCCTGAACTAAAATGACCCCTTAAATCTGGGTAGAGAATGCAGGGATACAAAAAACAATTTTCTGACTTATTTTCCAAAGCACCTGACAAGACAAGGGTGGAAACTGATCAAGGAGAGAATCAACCTAGAATTAAGGAGGAATTTCCTAACAGGGAGGACAATGAACCCGTGGAACAGCTGGCCACCAGAAGTTGTGGGTGCTCCATCACTGCAAGCTTTTAAGAAGAGATTGGACCGCCATTTGTGTGAAATGGCATCGGGCTTGAGCAGGGGGTTGGGCTAGAAGACCTCCAAGGCCCCTTTCAACCCTGTTCCTCTACACTCAATGGCTTGTTGCCAAGAGATGGGGATAGCTTCCCTCTGCACAGAAACCTAAAATCAAGAGGACTAGAAACTTGGGCGGGGGGCGGGAAATCATCCCAGGGGAGCAAACGCAGAGAGCATCTCGCTCCTGGCCTTAGGAAGCAGTTTTAATCGTGGTGGTGGGGAAGGAGGGATTGAGGGAAGTGTAGGAAAATCATGGCCCCTTTTGGAAAGGTGGGGGTCTGAGTATGGGGCACCCCCCCTCTCCGCTTTTCTCTTTGTCTCTCCCCCACCCTCCCCACCCAGCCAAGAGGATGGGGGAGATGCAGACGGGAGCGAGGATGCTTGGCTCCTGTATCCTCTGCAGGGCCTGGAGGCGAGGAGGTTGGGTACCAATCGGGAAGCCTCACCTGGATCACGAGGGCTAAAAGAGCATCCTTGGGAACGGAATTTCTGCACAGAGACCTGGAGTCCTCCAGCAGCTCCCTTGCTAACTTCATCCGCCCCCTCCCCATAAGGAAAGCTGGGGGGGGGGTGTTTCAGGCTGGGAGGTGATGTCACCAGCCTCCGCCCTCCTCTGCTCCCCCCCCCACCAGCTCTGCAGACACCCGCCCACTTCCTCCCCCCTCCACTTAAAGGGACAGGATGGCAGGAAATCCCAGCCTCTCTGCTTTTAGCTGGTGGGTGGAGTTGGAATGTGATCCATGAAATAAATTCTATATCTATATGTCTATATATTTCTATTTCTATTTCTATTTCTATTTCTGTTTCTATTTCTATCTATCTTTCTATCTTTCTCTCTCTCTCTCTCTCTCTCTATCTATCTCTTCTCTCATATGTCTGTCTCATCTTTTTATTCACTCTATATAATCAGTATCTATATCTATCTATCTATCTATCTATCTATCTATCTATCTATCTATCTATCTATCTATCTAATCTGTCTGTCTTTTTGTCTGTCTGTCTATCATCTATCTACCTGTCTGTCTGTCTGTCTGTCTGTCTGTATCTGTCTATCTATCTATCTATCTATCTATCTATCTATCTATCTATCTATCTATCTAATCTGTCTGTCTTTTGTCTGTCTCTATCATCTATCTGTCTATCTATCTATTATCTATCTATCTATCTATCTATCTATCTATCTATCTATCTATCTATCTATCTCTATATGTCTGTCTGTCTATCTATCTATCTATCTATATCTCTATCTGTCTATCTATCTGTCTGTCTGTCTATCTGTCTATCATCTAGCTAGATCTACCTACCTACCTACCTACCCCTTCCAGCTCAATTCTATATGATTGATTGATAATGGTGTGTGAGATTGATTAGGTTGTGCACAGCAGGGAGAAAGTGAGCGGAAAGAGAGAAGTGGAAGACACGTTCCTTTTTACTTTATCAGCCAATGAGTCGCTCAGGATGGAGACAAGGATGCACCAATGAGATCTTTAATCCGAGCATTGTCAGCCTGCTCCATCAGATCTCCCCCCCCCACACCATCCTTCTTATGGCAACTCAAAAGCAAGCCAGGGATGCTTTACGAGTTGACACAACTTCTGTTGGCTTCCCCAAAGATGTGAGAGATGGGATCTCCGAACGCCGGTTTCCACCTCAGACCCGAGAAGCCACTGCGTACATCTTGGGAGTAGATCTCTGCAAAGCGGCGGTGGCACCTCGGGATTTCCTGCCCAGGTCAGCTCCTGTTTAACGACCGGGAAGCAAAGTTCAGTTTGCAACGGGATGTGAAGGTTTAACAGCTGGGCTGGCACCCCACCAAAACGGGTTTTATTTTGAATGTATTTTGGGCAGCTGGTCTCAAACCATCGGCGTTCCTTCCCTCGACCGCATCCGGACTACGGGGGATTATATGGCAGTTTATTTATCCCTCCCCTGGCTGCCGTGTTTAAAAAAGGAGATAAAATAAGAAAGATTTTGCCTGCGTTTGGGAAACGCAGAGGAACACCAGGCGGATCTACTCTGCGAGATGGATAAATCAATTGGATAAATACAAATTAATCGATCAATCCATAGCTCAATCCAAGGCCAAGGAGACTAGGAAACACTTTTTAGGGTGGTGTTTCTCAAATGAGGCAAATTTCAGAAGGGTGGACTTCAACTCCCAGAATTCCCCAGTTGGCATGTATGGACTTCAACTCCCAGAATTCCCCAGCTGGCATGTATGGACTTCAACTCCCAGAATTCCCCAGCCAGCATTCCGATACTTATACAAAAATAATGCTTAAATGTTCAGGAAGTTGAGAATTATGGCCCCTTTAACTCTTAAAATGCAGCTTATCCTGGTTCAGAGAAACGGATGCATTGAGGCTGTGGAATATTTTTCTGGTGTTGGAAACCTCACAACATCCTTGTAAGGTAGGCCAGGATGATGGACAGGATGAGTTCTCACTGATGGCTAAGTGAACATCCATGCGTTTGCCTCGGAGCATCTATCGAACAGACATGAATTTTCTCCAGTCTTGTAGAACAGAGTGGCCATAATCAATGAATGAACCGATCGATCGATGGGAATTCATAAATAGCAATGCATTGCTCTGCTTGGAAGTTGGCTAGATCTTCTAGAACAGGGGTCCCCAACCACCGGTCCGTGGAACAAGTCCTACCGGGCCGCTGGTTGCTGGGCGCCGCCATCTTTTTTTGATGAAAAAGCCAGCTTTCTCCGGAAAAGCTCACCGGAAGCGCTTTTCATCAAGATTTTGATGAAAAGTGAGCTTTTCGGTAGAAAGCTCCGGAAGCACTTTTTCATCAAAAAAAGATGGCGGCGCCCAGCTGATGCCGGTACCGGGCCGCGGCATAAAAAAGGTTGGGGATCACTGTTCTAGAAGGTCCCAAATGGGGAAGCATGGCTCAACGTGAAGAAAGACCTCAGCACGCATTGAGAATCGTCTGTGTACCCATTTCACTGACCTGGAGAGGAACAATGGAGGCAGCACGACAGGAGAATGCAGGCCGCCAGGTTTCCCGCCGAGCCGATCAATCCTAGCCAACAAGACCATCCAAAGTCTTGGTGGACGTCCAAAAAGACATTGAGGGGCACATGGGCAGCCCTTTCCATGTACGCATTTACGGCATACCAGAGGGAGCCCACCAATCCCAGCGCACCTGGGCAGGTTGGTCAAGGAAAGAAAAAAAAAAGGACCGTCATTATTTGAGCCAAAACTCACCTGGAGAAAGGACATCCTCCCAAATCTCAACATTTTAGAAACGACAAAATGTCTTCCTAAATGTCTGTCAGGGTTCCGGTAGTCGCCCTCATGAAATCGTGAGCTTGAAGTCGAGCTTCAAAAAACTTCAAAGGATTCATTAGGAGCAAACATGTCGGCCTGTGGCCCGAAAATGGTGGCGCGCTCGTCAAACAAAGACCAGCCCCCGAGATCTCTTACCTCCGGTCCCAAGTGCCAATCCAGCCGCCGAGTGCATCTTCCGCTTCATCTGCGGCTCGTCCAGGAAGCCTTTGATGCAGTCCAGGCCGCCCACCAAAAGCACCAGGCCGCAGCCTGAAAGCAGGTCGGAAGTGATCAACAATGCCCTCGTCACCACAATTTTCACTGTAAGGGGAGAAAGTTAAGAGAAATAACAGGAAAAAAAAAAAACAGAAGGAGAAGGGGACCCTGGAGGTCATCTAGCCCAATACCCCCTACTCGGGCAGGAGACACTTTCATACGGAATAACAGAATAACAGAGTGAGAAGGGACCTTGAAGGTCATCTATCGATAACCAGCTTCGCTACGAAACTATGTAGTGGGGCTTAGTTTAGGGGGAGGAAAATTAAGCAGGGAGGGGAATTCTGCCTCTGCCTCCCAGCATCCATCAGGATTCATCTGGCTAGCGTCTTGTCGGTGTGAGAGAGTGGAGGGCTGTTTGGAAACTGAAACAGTATTTGCTGTGTGAGCAAGGGGACAGCGAGGAGCCTGGGTGTGGCTTAGCTCAACTGTTCTGTACTAAAGCTGGTTGCTGCTGTGAAACTGAAACTGAAACTGAAACTCCTCCGCTTGTGTTTTGCCTTTGGAAGAGATTTCTTTTCAGGTGGGGAGGGGGAGTAGAACTCCTTAGCATCAGAGCGTGTTAATAATAATAATAATAATAATAATAATAATAATAATAATAATAATAATACAGGAAATACTCTACTCTAAATGCTCTGAGGGTCATTTGGAAAAATCCTTTCTTAGTGAGCCCCTAGAAGCCAAGAGGAACATACGGGCCAAAATATTTGGCTGAATGGCGGAAAAGCTGCTGCCGGCCCCTGTTGACAAAATTGTTCTAAATGGAATTAAATCGAATCAAATTAAATGGGATGAATTAAACCACTTACTGGGATGTTCAGCCAAAATGGAATCGTACTGGTCACAGGTCTTAATGCCGTCTTGGACATTAGTGACGCATTTCCTCCAGAGTCCTTGGCACTTGTGGCTGACCTACGAAAGAAAAGGCCTATGACTGCAGATAGTTTATTTTATGTCGGCTTTATGTCCGTTGGAAGATACGACGGGCTCGGCCGACGTTCTCCGCGATTCAGTTGTGCCGACGTTCTTCTGCCACTGACCTCCAAGCTATCATCAGCGTTCACGATCCAGCAATCCGACCAGGTCGCTGCACCCAGAAACAGAGTGGAAAGCAGAGCCATGAAGAAGCACACCAGTTGCAAAGCGGCTGCCATTTTTGCAGGACTGGAGGAAACCAAAATAAAGCTTTCACTGGATTTTTTAAAAGACGTCATTTCTTTCTCTTCTTCTCCCCCCGCCCTCCACGGCTGAGGAAGCGGTGCCGGTAAAAAAAGAGAAAAAGAAAGAAAGAAGAAAGAAAGAGAGAGAGAGAGAAAGAAAGGAAGAAAGAGAAAGAAGGAAACAAAGAAAGAAGAAAGAAAAAGAAGGAAAGGAAGGAAGGAAGGAAGGAAGGAAGGAAGGAAGGAAGGAAGGAAGGAAGGAAGGAAGGAAGGAAGGAAGGAAGGAAGGAATAAATTACTAAAGGAATTTTGAAACAAGAATTAAAAAGCCAAAACCAACTAAAAATAAAAATAAGATTATATATATATATATTAAAATAGCATTCTAGTATCTTTCTTTCCTTCCTTCCTTCCTTCCTTCCTTCCTTCCTTCCTTCCTTCCTTCCTTCCTTCCTCCCTCTCTCCCTTCTTTCTTTTCTTTCTTTCTTCTTTCTTTCTTTCTTTCTTTCTTTCTTTCTTTCTTTCTTTCTTTCTTTCTTTCTTTCTTTCTTTCTTTCTTTCTTTCTTTCTTTCTTTCTTTCTTTCTTTCCACTCTTAAATATTGCTACTTAAATATTTTTATCCTTTAGTTTGAACAATATTATTTCTCTTTGGATCAGTTTTATGATAACTGAAAATAAGCTTATATATTTTTTTCTTCAAAAAACGCAAGCACCTTAGCTTTCCTTGCTACGTGATACGTTATGCAGAAGCGAACCATTTCTGCTTGAATTGGTTTAGTAGACCTTTCTCATGAATGCTTGCATAATCTGCATTTTTAAACTCCCTGTCCTGTATGAATGGCACACTTTCTCTTCTTCAACACTGCCTGAGTCCTGCTGCCATCTGCCTCTACCCACCCTAATTTAATCAATCGATGTTATTATGATGCATCACTTTAATAAACGATGTTCTCTTTCATTTGTTTCCTACCTAATAAAAGTATTTGTGGCTTTTATTCAAAACTTGTTTCCTGGATGTGGTGAAGTTCTTTTCCTGAACGATGAAAATTCATTGATTAAAATTCAGCTATGAAGTTACATCGGACTTGAATAATTCCTCTCTAGCTTATACATGAAGAAGAGCCTATTGCTTCTTGTGGCGGTCAGTTCCACCGGCAATCAGCTCAAAATCTTTTTAGGAAGTTTTCCCACTCTACCTTTTCCAAACCTCAGCATCATTTATCATCAGGCGTGTCTCACTTTGACACACTCTTACCATTGCTGGCTGGCCCAAAGCTTGCGTTTTGTACGTATTACATCCCCAAATTTTGCACACATTATGCCCCTGAAACATTTTGCAAAGCGAAGCCCTCCCTGTCTTTTATTCCTGCTGAAAAATGGAATTTTACCCACTGAAAAATGATTTTTACCTGCCGAAGAATTTCACGTGCTGAAAAATGGAATTTTACCTACTGAAAAATGAATTTTTCCTGCTGAAAAATGTATTTTACCTGCTGAAAAATGGAATTTTACCTGGACAATGGGTGGACGGGGTGGTCCAAGAAGGCGCTCTGGTTTGTGAAGGCAAAGCTACCTGGAGACCATGCCCCCACCAACTTGGGGGTCAATCAAATGCAATATTTTATGAGTCAGGAGCAAGATCTGATCCAGGAAAAACAGGCTGGAAAAAAAATAAAATAACCCAGCCTTTATTTCACAAATCCACTCCCTGCTCTCGTGATCGAGCATGATTCGAATGGGGAGGGTTCAGTGTTGCTTTTTTAATGTCGGTCCAGCTTTGGGGTTTGACGGGTGACGGCTTTCTGGCAATTAAAACCCTTATGGGTCAGGGAGCACCAAGGAGGCACGTTGACATCTTCAAAAACCTGGCAGGGAAGAAAGAAAAAAAAAAAAACCAGCTCGGTGGTTGTTCCAGCTGTCATTCTTTGAAGGCTAAAGCGGGTGTGTGTGTTTATTAATAATTCCAGTTAATTTGTCTCCAAAAAAAAAAAAAAAAAGAGTGGAGGGTATTGAAGAACGAATGTGTGGCTGGCTGCAAAACTTTTTCCTTCTTTGCTTCCTTCCTTCCTTACTCTCCCCTTCCCTTCCTTTCCCTTCGCTCCTTCCTTCTTCTACTCTCTCATTCCCTTCTCTCTCTCTCCTTCCTTCCTTCTCTCCTTTTCTACCCTCCCTTTCTCTCTATTTCCTTCCTTCCTCTTTCCTTCCTTCCTTTCTCTTTCCATCCTCCCTCCCTCCCTCCTCCCCCTTTCATTTTCCCTTCCTTCTGCCCTCCCTCCTTCCCCTTCTTTTTCTACCCTCCCCTTCTATCTCCTTTCTTCCTTCTTTTCTTTCCTTCCTTCCTCTCTTTCCTCCCTCCTTCCCTTCCCCTTCCTTCCTTCCCTTCCTTTTCTACCCTCCCCTAAACTCTCCTTCTTTCCTCTTCTCTTTCCTTCCTTCCTCCTTCTGCTTTCATTTTTCCTTCCTTCCAACCTCCATCTTTCCCCTTCCTTTCTTCCTTTTCTACTCTCCCCATCTATCTCCTTCCTTCCTTCTTTTCTCTTTCCTTCCTTCCTTCCTTTCTCTTTTCCTCCCTCCCTCCTTCCCCTTCCTTCCTTCCTTTTCCACCCTCCCCTTCTATCTCCTTCCTTCCTTCCTTCCTTCCTTCCTTCCTTCCCACTATTAAAAATTAGAATGAAAAAGAGAAAAAGCTAAATCAATACAGATTGTCCTCAGCTTACAACTTGTTTAGTGACTTTGCTTGTCAGAAGGTCACAAAACGGGGCCCCCAGGGACACTGCAACCATCGTAAACAGGAGTCGCTCACCAAGCGTCTGAATTTGGATCACGGGACCACAGGGGAATGCCGCAACGGTCATAAGTGTGAGACGTGGTCCCAAGTCACTTTTTTTTCAGTGCCGTTGCAACTTTGACCGGTCACTAAACGAACTGTGGTAAGTCGAGGACTGCCTGTATCTTGGAAGAGGGCGCAAAGGACCTCCAAACAGTATCCATCGGCCGATTGCGAATATTTCCATCCCTTTTTTCCCATTTAAAAGTACCACAATATGATGCTTCGGTGCGCAAGAACAGCTTTGGGGATGCCGAACCGAAAAGCTGAGCTTCACTCTTGCAGAATTTCCCCCTTTCCCCCCCTCTTTCGGAGAGGAAAACTCGGCAAAATCCCAGCTGGATGCCGAAAAATAGCCGCCGGAGGACATTCCACTCCAGCTGTTTCCTTCGCAGCATCAATTTGTGCAGAAAAATCAGATTAACGAGTCTTTCCTGTAGGTGTGTGTCCAGCTCCCTCCCCATTTCTCCCCAAAAAATTAAGAAAAAAAAGGAGGTTGAATTGAACAATCAACTTTGAAGAGCCGGAATGGCTGATTCAGGGGTCTCTGCTACTGAAATAGAATAACGGAGTTGGAAGGGGCCTCAGAGGTCATCTAGTCCAACCCCCTGCTCAAGCAAGTGAGTTTATATTATATTAATCCATCAATCAAACAAACAAAGAATAGAGCTGGAAGGGGCCTCAGAGGTCATCTAGTCCAACCCCCTGCTCAAGCAAGTGAGTTTATATTATATTAATCAATCAATCAATCAGAATAAGAGCTGGAAGGGACCTCGGAGGTCATCTAGTCCAACCCCCTGCTCAAGCAAGTGAGTTTAGGTTATATTAATCAATCAATCAATCAGAATAGAGCTGGAAGGGACCTCGGAGGTCATCTAGTCCAACCCCCACTGCTCAACAAGTGGGTGAGGGACCCTGAGGTCAGGGGGGGGGGGGGGGGGTCCCCCCTTTTTTTTTTTTAATTGGGGGGGGTTTTTTTTACTTCCCCCCTCCCCCGGGGCCTCAATCCAAAGCAACAGAATACAAGAATTTATGTACTGGTTTATTTATTTTACAAAACAGGAGAACATCAACTTGTCAAAAGGAGAACCAGGCGCCAAAAAAATACCAATAATAACAACAATAAGAATGTTAAAAAGCGGCTTTAATTCTACCAAAACGGGGCGTTTTCTTTTCTTCCTTTCGCTTTCCCAAAACGAGACGGCCTGAATGTTGGAAAACTGGACTATTATTATCATTATTCTTATCATTTAAAAAAAAAAAATTATTTCAAGCCTGCTCTGGGCTTCCCATGTCGGAAGGTGTCTATACACATTGGTGATTATCCCTTTTGACGGGGAGTCTGAAAAGGGGAAAAAAAAGAAAAACAAAAAAACACAAGAGGGCTGTTAGTTGCCAAACTATCAATGCAAGGAAAGCTCTGTGTGTGTGTGTGTGTGTGTGTGTTTGTCCGGCCGGGCGTGAGAGATTTCATTTTGGGGACACCCCACGCTGCAATTTATTTTATTTTATTTTTTTTAAAAGAGGGGTGTATGAATTGGGGAGGCCGCCCCTCCCTCCCCCCCTCCCTCCTATGCCAAAAAACAAAAAAGCAACCCTGAGATTTGTAGAATGGGAAGGGCGACCCCAGAGGCCATCTAGCCTGACCCCACCCAGCGTCGAGAACGGCACACGTTTCTCCAGTCTCGTCACCCGGAAGAGATCCAAGCCGAAGGGAAGCTTAGACGTACTCTCTCGTGGCGGTTGTCGGAGGTTGTGATTGTCGGTAATATTGCTGCCCCCTCCTGTCTTCCGGTTTGGGGCAGGAACAGGCCAGGAAGCTGCCCCCCAGGATCAGCAAACTGGCCGCCGACCAGCCCACAAAGAGAGCCGGTCCAAATTCGTACCTGGAAGAAAGCCAAACGTCGTTAAGAAGAACGGAACCAGGTTCTAACCAGGATCCTTAACCAATGCTGGTTAATTATCCCAGGCGGATTTGGATGGGGTGTTTGACTTGCCTCCAGAAGCTGTGAATGCTCCAACACTGGAAGGTTTTTAAAAAGATGTTGGATAACCCTTTGTCTGAAGGGGTGTAGGGTTATCCTGCCTAGGCAGGGGGTTGGACTAGAAGACCTCCAGAGGTCCCTTCCAACTCTATTATTCTATTATTCTGCTATTCTTTTTCCTTTCTTCCTTCCTTTCCTCCCTCCTTTCCTTCCTTCCTTCCTACCGCAGCAACATCTCTGCGTGAACACGTGATCAAAATTCTGGGCAACTGACTCGTATTTTACGACAGTCGACGGGGTCACGCCATCCCCTTTCTATGACCTTCTGATGTCGGATTCGCTTAATGACCGGGTGAGTAATTTAACAACCACAGGGATTCACTTAACAATGGAGGCAAGGAAGGTCTCCCAACGGAGCCAACCTCACTTAACCGATGTCTTGTTTAGCAACAGAAATTTTGGGCTGCCATTGTGGTCGTAAGTGCGAGGACTACCTGCCTCGGCTTCCCATTCTCTGATATATTTTTTTTCAGAGCTAACCTGCTCTTGACAATGGAGGCTCTACTCAGGGGAGTGAAATGGTGGCTTTTGGCTGGGTTTTTCCAAACCAGCCTTCGTTTAACTTTCCGGAAAATATGATTTTTTAAAGAGTGTTTTGAGATGGAGGAAAAATCAATTGATTTTTTTGTCTTGGCGGTATTTTTATTTTTTATTTTTTTTTAAAGAAACCTGGGGCACTGAAATTCAAAATTTGGGAGGCGGGTGGGACATGTGATCCGGATGGATGACCTCAAGGGGACTCCCCTACTCACTTGGCATTCAAGGGGGTGCTGGGGTTGAAAAAGTCGTGGGTCACCCGGGATGCGTACCACGAAACGGCCCCGGCTGTGCACAGCCCTGAAAGAGAGAAAACGAATACATAAATAAATAGGGCCAGCCAGAGGGAAATGACAGGTAGTCTTCTAGTTATGGCCAAACTTGACGTTGCTAAATGAAACATTTATTAAGGGAGTTTTGCCCCATTTTACAGCTCAGCGCCCACTTCCATATTTCTTCCTCCCTTCCTCCTGCTTTCTCTCCTTCTTTTGTTCCTTTGTTGTTCTTTCCTCCCCTTCCTCCCTTCACTTCTTTCCTTCCTTCCTTCCTTCCTTCCTTCCTTCCTTCCTTCCTTCCTTCCTTCCTTCCTTCCTTCCTTCTTTCTTTCCTGCTCTTTTATTCTTTTTCTTTTTTGGCATGTTTTACTTACCTTTCTTTCTTTGTTCTTCCTTCTTTCCTTCCTTCCTTCTTCTTCCCTTCCTTCCTTCCTTCCTTCCTTCCTTCCTTCCTTCCTTCCTTCCTTCCTTCTTCTTCCTTCCTGCTCTTTTATTCTTTTTTCTTTTTTTGGCATGTTTTACTTATCTTTCTTTCTTTGTTCTTCCTTCCTTCCTCTTTTCTTCTTACATTTCCATCTTCCCTTTCCTTCCTTCCTTCCTTCCTTCCTTCCTTCCTTCCTTCCTTCCTTCCTTCCTTCTTTCCTGCTCTTTTATTCTTTTTCTTTTTTATGGCATGTTTTACTTACCTTTCTTTCTTTGTTCTTCCTTCCTTCCTTCCTTCCTTCCTTCCTTCCTTCCTTCCTTCCTTCCTTCCTTCCTTCCTCCCTCCCTCCCTCCCTCCCTCCCTCCCTCCCTCCCTCCCTCCCTCTCCTTCCAGCAGCACAATTCCTCCAAACACTCCCACAAGAGGAATTTTGTTCCCTGTTTCACCCTCACCCCTGACCAGGACGTGGCCACCGGCCCTCCCTCCTTAACAGAATTCCATAATATCTTTATTTTGGCCCTTGACCAGCAGAGAGTAAAAAAATGAGATCAACATATTCTGTTTTTTTCCTTCCCTGCCTCTTCCCCCTCCCCCTTCTTCCTCCCCTTCCCTTCCTATATTCCTCACTTCCTCTTCCTTCCTTCCTTCCCTCCTTCTCTTCCTCTCCTTTCCTTTTTCCTTTCCTTCTCCCCCCTTCCCTGTTCCTTCTCCTTTTCCTCCCTTCCTTTCCATTCCACTCCCTCCTTTTTTCCCCTTCTTTCCTGTTCCTTCTCCTTTCTTCCCTCCCTCCCTTTTTCCTTTTTCTTCTTCCCTTCTTTTCCCCTCTTTCTCTCTCTCTCTCTTTCATTTCCCGTCTTTATTTCTTCCTCCAATTAATTTTCAGGCTGGGTATCTTTTGTGGGGGGGGGGGAGCTCTTCCCCCTTTTTCCTTACCGGCCAGCAGGAAAAGGATGCCTCCTAAAACCGCGATCCAGCTTTTGGCCACGGGGTTCTGGTCCGCCACTTTCGTACACTTCATGCCAACCACGCTGACAATCGTCCCCACGAAGCCCAGGAGGATGGAGACCACCATCAGGGCCCGAGACGTCTGGATGTGAACTGCAAGGCAAGGCAACCATTGGGTCACGTGCAGAGCGCAAAGCGGCGAGAATCCCTACGGGCGGTCCTCGCCTTACAACCACAAAATTTCCGAGGCAGGTTGTAAAGCGAGCTTCCCGCCCCCCCTTTTTTTGGGGGGGCTGCAGTTGTCCATTGAATCCCTGCAGTCCTTAAGTGAGTCACGCAAGGTTGTTAAGCGAGCCTGGTTTTCCCCCTCTTTCCCAGTTGACTTTCTCAGGAGGTCGCAAAACGGATCACGGGAGCCCTGGAATGCTGCGACTGTCATAAGTCGGCTGCAACGGTCGTAAGTGTGAATAACGGTACTAAACTACGTATGCCAAGGTGACGGGAGGTATATAAGTTTGGTAAAGAAATAAAATAGAAATAAACAAGTACTCCGCAGTCCAGTTTTTAAAGGATTATTTTGGTGAATTTTAAAGACACCCACGCCGGGAGTTATTTGTAAAATCCCCAAATCTATCCAAAAGAACAGAAGACCAGATAAGTCGGGGGTTGGACTAAGTCCCTTCCAGCTCTATTCTGATTAATTGAAATGTCTGGGGTCTCCTGCAGGAGCAGAGGGGGTTAGTCTAGAAGACCTCCGAGGTCCCTTCCAGCTCTATTCTGACCGATGGATTGATTCCCCCCCCCAAAAAAAAATCTGGCAGCCAAACCAGGAGAGAGAGAGAGAGACCTCCAAACCTTCCCCCAAATCCACGCCCCTCACCCACACACCCACGGCATTCCTTTTCCACGCCACTCCCTGCCCCCCCAGCCGGCCACCGGGACTGAATCCACGTATACATTTTTTTTTGGAAGGAAGATAGATAGATATAAGATAGGCAGATAGATAGATAGATAGATAGATAGATGATAGATAGATAGATAGATAGATAGATAGATAGATAGATAGATAGATAGATAGATTGATAGATGGATGGATGGATGGATGGATGGATAGATAGATAGATAGATGGATAGATAGATAGATAGATAGATAGATAGATAGATAGAGAAAGAAAGAAGGAAGGAAGGAAGGAAGGAGGGGAAGGAAGGAGGAAGGAAGGAAGAAGGAAGGAAGGAAGGAAGGAAGGAAGGAAGAAAGAAAGAAAGAAAAGGGAAGGGAAGGATGGAAGAAAGAAAGAAAGAAAGAAAGAAAGAAAGAAAGAAAGAAAGAAAGAAAGAAAGAAAGAAAGGGAAGGGAGGGAGGAAGGAGGAAGAAAGAAAGAAGGAAGGACGGAGGGAGGAAAGGAAGGGAAGGAAGGAAGAAAGGGAAGGGAGAAAGGGAAGGGAAGGACAGAGGGAGGGAAAGGAAGGAAGGAAGGAAGGAAGAAAAGGAAGTGAAGGAAGGAAGGAAGGAAGGAAGAAGGAAGGAAGGAAGGAAGGAAGGAAGGAAGGAAGGAAGGAAGAAAGGGAAGGGAAGGAAGGAAGGAAGAAAGAGAAAGAAAGGAAGAAAGAAAGAAAGAAAGAAAGAAAGAAAGAAAGAAAGAAAGAAAGAAAGAAAGAAAGAAGAAAGAAAGAAAGAAAGAAAGAAAGAAAGAAAGAAAGAAAGAAAGAAAGAAAGAAAGAAAGAAAGAAAGACCGTCCGGGAAAAGCCAGAGATCTGCCTCTCCCAGCCCCGTCTCGAGCCACCGGTGCCTTTTGCAACGCGCGTGGGTCCGTTCCCACGACCCGGCTCCCCCTCCCCCTCCCACCCCAAAAAGTAGAAATGCCCCGTCCGGGCAAAGCCGGAGACCTGCCCTCCCACACCTTCCCTCCCTTCCCCCGTCTCGGTACCCCCCTCCCCTTTTTATGTTGTTGGTCGCGCGTGGGTCCCCCTTCCCCACGCACCGTCCAGCGAGAGGAGCGACTCGTGCAGCTTGCACTGCACCTGCCCGGTGCTCTGCGCGGCGCAGCTCATCCAGAGCCCCTCGTAGAGCCCCACGGCCGTGATGATGGCATCCCCGGCGTAGGAGCTGTGCTTCCACTGGGGCAGCGCCGAAGCGCAGATGGCGCCCACCCAGCCGGCCAGGGCGAGGAAGTAGCCGGTCAGCTGCAGCCCCGCGCTGGCCATCGAGCCCCACTGGCCGGCTCCGGGACGGTCGGTTCTGCGCCTGGCCGCGGGTGGAGCCCCAAGCCTCACCCTCCTCCTCCTCCTCCTCCTTCTCCGGGCGGGCGGGCGGGCTGACAGCGGCTGGAGCCGGACGGCAGCTGGACCCGCGCCAGGGTGGGAGACCACCGGGAGAGCCGGGCAGAGGTGGGCGCTGAGCGGCAGCCCGGAAAAGCGGGAGCGTTTGGATGCGCTCGGGAAGCGCCCCGGCCCACCCCCACGGGGAGAAAGACCCCCACCCAGGAGAATAGGAGCTGAGGTGGGGGCTGAGTGGTAGATCAGAAAATAGGAGCGTTTGGATGCACTCGGGAAGTGCCCCCCAAGAATGGGAGCTGGGCTGTTGCCAGGATGGGAGACCACCAGGAAAGCCAGAGGTGGGCTCTGAGCAGCAGCCCAGAAAACAGGAAGTGTTTGGATGAGCTCGGGAAGACCTCCCCAGGAGAATAGGAGCTGAGGTGGGGGCTGAGTGGTAGATCAGAAAATAGGAGCGTTTGGATGCACTCGGAAGTCCCCCAAGAATGGGAGCTGGGCTGTTGCCAGGATGGGAGACCAGCAGGAAAGGCAGAGGTGGGCTCTGAGCAGCAGCCCAGAAAACAGGAGTGTTTGGATGAGCTCGGGAAGACCCCCGGAGAATAGGAGCTGAGGTGGGGGCTGAGTGGTAGATCAGAAAATAGGAGCGTTTGGATGCACTCGGGAAGTCGTCCCCCAAGAATGGGAGCTGGGCTGTTGCCAGGATGGGAGACCAGCAGGAAAGCCAGAGGTGGGCTCTGAGCAGCAGCCCAGAAAACAGGAACGTTTGGATGAGCTCCGGAAGAGCCCCCCAGGAGAATGGGAGAGATGTAGGCTACGGGAGAGGCGGAGGTGGGCGCTGACCAGCAATCCAGAAAACAGGAGTGTTTGGATGAGCTTGGGAAGGCCCCCAGGAAAATGGGAGCTGAGGTGGATGGTGAGCAGCAGCCTGAAAAACAGGAGCGTTTGGATGTCCTTGGGAAGCCCCCTGGGAGTATGAGAGCCGGACTCTCACCAGGATGAGAGACCACCAGCAGACCCAGAGGTATGCGCTGTGTGTGTACATGTAATACAACTTCTATTGTGTATATACTGTGTGTGTGTGTGTGTGTGTGTGTGTGTGTGTGTGTGTATACAATATCATACCATAACTATACTATAGTGAATGCAATATTATAAATACATAATATATACTTAGTTAGTTTTGTCATTCCTGCCCGTTCTCCAAATTTTGAGGTCTAAATTCTGCCTTTATTTCTTGGATGGAGCAAAGTTTCTTCTTGACACCCGACGCCTAATTTTGTGTCCTTTTCTATTTCGGAGAGAAAAAATTGTCCAAATTGTGGTTTCGTTTCCAATAAAATGGAAATTCCCAGATTTTTCTCTGCACGGAAGTCGGTCCGTCCTTCTACAAAGTACCCTGATTTCTCTGAACACCCCACCAAGAATCGGGGTCCAGGTTTTCCTCTTCGCTCCCCTCTTCCTCCAGCCATCCACCACTATCCACTCCTGGCCCCTGGCTCTACACATCTGGGTCTGTTGCCTCGCAAACCATGATGGCAAGGATGAAACTTCTAACCAGGTTGGGGGGGGAAAACGTCGCCCACCCAACCCAGAAAAACGAAACAAAACGTAGAATTGCACTCAGCCCTGGGATGGTCTGTGTGCACAAGGGCATTCCTAGCTGGAAGGGCCCTCCGCGTGCGCTTGCACACACAACACACACACACACACACACACACACACACAGCGCTTTGCAGCCTTTTCTGTCAGAAAGAACCTGAGTTGCATGCTAAAAAGGTTAACCTTTGCATTTGGAAGCAAGGCGAGCTTTGTGTCCGAAAATTGTGGGGGCCGCTTGCCATTTCGACTGGAATCCGAGTGGGTTGCGTCTTTGTCAACAAAACAGGCATTGACACACAACGGGCCTGGCGAGAACGTGTGCAACTTTTGCTGTTTAATGGTGGGGTGTTTTTTTTTTTTAAAAAAAAGTTGCTTCGGGCTTCTTATAAGAAACCCGGTTCAAATAATTACAGGTGTTACTTCAATATAGGTAGTGCTTGACTGATACGTTCATTTAGTGTCCGCTCGAAGTTACGACGGCACTGAAAAAAGCCGTGTTTCATACTTACGAACATGGTAGCCTTTTCCCTGTGGTTGTGTGCTCAAAATTCAGATACGTGGCCCACTGCTTCGTATTTATGATGGGCGCAGCGTCCCAAGGTCACATGATCAAAATTCGGAGGCTTGGCCCACTAGTTCGTATTTATGACGGACGTAGTATTCTGGGGAGAATATCCTGGGGAGAATTAAGTTTCAGCTTAATTCACTTAAGGACCGGGAGAAGAAAAAATAAAACGGGCCAAAACTCACCTCACGAACGTTTCACTCAGCAGCCCAAAATTAGGGGCTCAATTGTGCGTGGAACTCGACAGGGAGTCCTCAACCTACGACCCATCCATTTAGTGACCATTCGACGCTACAGCCAGGCTGGGGAAAAAAAAGCAGCTATCCTCGTCCTTATGGCTGTTTCAGGGGTCTGACGGTCGCCCTTGGCAACTCCTCCCCTCAACAAAGCCCGGTTCACGTAACGACCAGGTGACGTCGTTCACAAACAGCAGCGATTCGCTTAAGGACCGCGCCAAAGGCAATTTATGCGACGTACGATGTGTAGTGAATCTACAGGCAGGAACGGACAGTCTCCAAGGGCCGCCCCAGCAACGCTGCCCTGCAGTAGTCTAGACCGAGGAGGGGAGGGTGCTGTGAATTCCTTTGGGGTTCTGGGAACTGTCCCCCACCCCCCCCAAAGAGGCAGGCGGCCGTAACTGAGAAGCAGCTGACCCGTTAACAAGCCAATTAAGGTGAAACCAGGAGGCCGATCGTGAGCTGATTGCTAATGAGAACGGCGGTTAAATATTTCCAACTTGGAGATGGGTGTCCATTGTGCACAGCGGAGGAGGAATTTGTCGTGTTGGGTTTTGTATTTCGCATTGCACACTTCCCTCCCTCCCTCCCTCGGCAGCTGCAGCCAATGCATGCACTAGCCAGCTTTCCCAATCCTGGTTTGTGGGGAAAAAAAACAAGCCGGCATGGACCAGGCGAAATGATAAACCACAGTTGGCTAGGAGGAGGAGGAGGCAAAGGTGGCAGAATGTCCTGCCTCAAACGATGACGTACAGAGGAAGCCCCCGTTATAAAGCGAGGCGGCAAAAACCGTGTGTACGGCTTAATGAATGCCGGCTTGCAAGAGATGAGGACGATGGGAGACGTAGTCCACGCCAGTCACAAATTGCTTGCTCTGGAGGGGACCAAACTCCATCCAAGTTGCTGCCAAGGGAAATTTCCAAGGGTGGTGAGCTTCATGCTCTCTGACCCTTTGGCCGGGCTGGGAATGATGGGAGCTGGAGTGGGGCCCCTAGATGGGGACTTTCCCGCCTGTTTTTCCTAGAAAAAAAAAAATTAAGGTTTCCTCCCCCCTCTCCTTTCTGCCTCATTTCGATCCCTCCTTTGCAAGAAAAGCTTTTCTGCCCGGTTAAATGAATTTAAAAAGCACAATTGTTTCACTTTCCCCTTTCTTTGCGAGTCTGTTTTTCCGGGCCTAGAAATAAAACCAGCTTTATTTTCTCAAGCATTCCAATCTTTGGATGAAGACCACGCCTTAAATATACCTTGTCTTCCTACCTCTTATTAAATTTTTCCTTCCCTCTCTAGCCTCAAAAACCGTCCGTCTCAAAATATCCTTTGCAAAGAGTTCAAAGAGACTCACAAACAGGTTTGCGAAAAATGTATTTATAAAAGCAAGTCCTCGAATTACGACCGTGATCGAGCCCCCAATTTCTGAGGCATTGGCAAAGTGAGTTTTGTCCCAATTTACGACCCTTCCTGCCGCCGTTAAGGGGATCGCGGCAGTTGATCCTAGGTGAATCCTAGGTGAATCCTAGAATTAAGACCACACTCGAGCCCAACGGTTGTTAAGTGAGACATTTGTGAAGCGAGTTTTGCCTCATTTTTACAACATTTCTGGCCATAGTTGTTAAGCGAATCACTGCAGTTATAAAGTTAAGTCACATGGTCGTTAAGTGAATCCGGCTTCCCCGTTGACTTTGCTGGTCGGAAGGTCGTAAAAAGGGGATCGCGTGAGCCCTGGGACACGGCGACCGTCATAAATATGAGACAGTTGCCAATCGATTTTGATCACGGGACTGCGGGGGACCTGCAACGGTCATAAGCCTGAAAAACGGTCCCTTTTTCCCCCAGGGCCGTCGTAACTTGGAACGATCACTAAACGAACTGTTGGGGGACTATCAGTTATGAAGCTACGTCTCTCGAAGTTGCGGGTTCTCCATCGCTGGAATATTTCATGGGAAAAAAAAAATGCAGTATATGAAAACTCCTGCCTCGGGCAGGGCGGGTTGGACTAGAGGACCTCCAAGGTCCCTTTCAACCCGATGAATTTTCCAGCCATTCAAGAAACGGGGAAAGGGCAAACCCCGATATCTCCCGCCTGTATTTTTATAGTCACTGTTTGTTTATAGTCAGTTTTCTCTCTTGCTCCAGAGACCAATTCGTACCCCAAATTATGACGAATTATTTCATAATCCCGCTGTTTGAACCAGATGTGGCTCTATAGTTCGTCTTTCTTTTCAGAAGTTTCTTTGGGGGCTGTTTCGGCCTCTTTGGGGTTCGGTCCCGTTTCGGGGAGCCATTGGGTTTCTTCGGTTTTGAAGAGCATCCGAACCAGGTCATCGGCTTGGATTCTCTCCTGAGTTGAAAAAAAGGGGGAATGAGAGAGAGAAAACGGGGGCGTCCATTTTAATTGAATAACACAACCCGTGGACTTCAACTCCCAGAATTCCTGAGGCAGCGTCCATTTTGCCAGCCCCTGCGAGGTAGGCCAGGCGAAGGATGGCAGGATTTACAAGAAATGTTTATAAAAGTCGACATAAAATTTTAGGTTTGACTCTCAATTCGTGGATGAGAGGGCCATTAAAAAAAAAAAAAAGCTGAGATTTTTTTATTTTATTTTTAGCTTTGGGCCTTTTCATTTTTATCTTTTTTCGTTTTGAGTACAATTTTTTTCATTCAATATTTTTATGAAGGGACTGAAAACCAACACAAACCGCTCTTTGTTGAGAAGACGAAAAAGGAAGACATGAAAGAAAAAGCAAAAGAGGGGGGGGGGGGAAAGAAAGTCAAGAAGAAGCAGAAAGGAAGGGGAAAAAAAGGACTTTTGTTTTTAGAAGCCTTGAGAGGAAAAGTCGGGGACACTGAGGACTAGCTACTTTGTGACCCTCCAATAAAGAGAGGGAGAAAAAAAGTAAAGAAATAGAAAATGGGGGGAAAGGCGTTTTTTGCAGCCTTGAACAAATTTTTGCTTTTTATTATTATTTTCTTGCAAGCCCAGAGCGAATTCTTGAAGTGCAGGCAGAGCAAGTTCCAAGGCACATTGAGGACTAGAACCTTGAGCCCATCGTCCTTTTCTTTTTAAAACAAAGGCATGTGAACTAGATATGATTTTTTTTAAAAAAAATAGTCTTTGATTTCAATAATTTTTTAAAAAATCTCCTTTTTCCTGAGCTTCTCACGGCACGAAACCCCCTACCCGTCTCCTCTAGAACTTTCCTGCTGCACGAATTTCCCCTCCACTATCAAAAAAAAAACCCACACAAGGTCGAGATGGCTGCCATTTTGACTTTTTTGCCCACCACGGGGTCTGAGGAGGTGCTGCACTCACCCGTTCGCTATGGCGGGGGTCCAGGGTAAACCACAAGGCGATGGCGCAACGCTGGCCCTTCGTGACGGCTCGGACGCCGTGGGGGTTTTCCAATCCGGCCGAGAAGCCCACTGTCCGGCCGCACTGGGGCTTCACCTCTGCCTGGAGAGCAAATTGGGATCCACGCAAAAAAACTATTTTAGTAGATAATCCCCCCACCCCAAAATCCATCAAGGCCACCTTGGGGTTTGCTCTCCCAACCGATGTCGCTGATGCGCTGAATTTCTGTGGTTACGGGAGACTGGAAGTGAGCTCTGCCCCGTTTTACAACTTCTCTTGCTGCTGTTAAGTGAATCGTCATAAATACGAGTCAGTTGCCAATTTTGACCACGATATGGATAATGGGGACAAAAGTGGTGACGGTGAAAAACGGAGGTTTTTTTTTCAGTGCATGGGGTAATTTCATACAGTCGCTAAATGAACTGTTGGAAGGCAAGGATTCACTGAAAAAGCGGGTTCCAAATAATAAATTAAAAATGATTGACAACGCACCATAACTGGAAATCCAGAAATTCAGAGACTTACCGTGACGGTCGTGGCATCCAACTCGGTAAAATAAAACTCCCCTCCTTCGAAATCTCCGTTTAAATAAAGGATGGCGCTAGAAAGCAATAAATCTCTTTTATTGACTGGGAGATTAAACCCTGAGGAACCCCCCCAAAAATAAAAAATAAATTCTGATTTTTTCCTTGACTTAAGCGAACGGATCCTAAAAGGAGAAGCTTCCAGATCTTTCTGGAGAAAATCAGGTTGTTTTTATTGAGATGGTGTAAACGGGACAACGAGAACAACAATTGTAAATGGACGAAAAACATACTAGTCCTCAATGTTCAAGGCAGATTAAATTGGCAACTTAAGACCTGTGGACTTCAACTCCCAGAATTCCCCAGCCAGCTGGGAGTTGAAATCCACAAGTCTTTAAGTGACTAGGGAACTCTGGGATTTGAGGTCCACAAGTCCTAAGGTTGCCAAGGTTGGACTGATCTAGGCCCATATTTTTCAACCACTACAACTTTTAAAACGGGGGGACTCCAACTCCCAGGATTCCCCTGCGGCAGGGGAAGATGGGAGCTTCAGACGACCCCGCCAAACTCACCTGTAGTCCCGAAAGGTGTACGCCGGGGGCTCCTTGAGGCACACCATGGCCTCGGCGTTGAGAATGCAGTTGTCGACGTGCACAGGGTGGCTGGGATCTGTTCGGCCCCCCTGTTTATCTAGGGGAGAGAGAAAGGGGGGAGATCCCTTTTGACCCCCTCCTCCCCCACAGCTCAATCTGGCCTTACCCCAAATCGGGGCATCCGGCGAGTTACGAATCCCACCCACCCGGCTGAATCAAATCCCCTTGGGTGGAAAAACAGAAGCTGAAAACGCAGCAGGTTTCTAGTCCTCATGGAGAGCCTGAAATTCTGAGCGAGGAAAAAACTTGGTGGGTTGGGAATCTTACCCCCTTTTCTACTCTCTCAGCCTCAACCTGCCGGCCTTTGTGTCTTCCAGGTTTTAAAAATCAATTCTCTTCCCCCCTCCCCCACCTCGCCGTTGTCCACCTGCTCACCTGCGATGGCCGTCCGGCACACCAGGTGAGTATAGGAGAAATGCAGAGGGACGTCCAGGCGGAAGTAAGACTCTATCACGTGGCGGACTTTCTCTGTGGCGTTGTAGTAGAGGTAAGCGCTCGGCATGGGAACTCTGCCTTCCTGCCCCAGCTGGGGTGGGGTGCGAGAGATCCACACGGAGGAGGAAAAATAAAACCAGGGTTACCCCAAATCTGAGACCCATTGGGGGAAGGGTTTTAGAAATCGATTTAATTTTGGGAATTTAAAAACAAAAACAAATTGCCTCCCACGAGCTTTGGACCTGTCTTTCGAAAGGCTGGGCTTCTAGTCCTCATGAAGGCCCTGGCTTTGGGCAAGGGGTTGGGCTAGAAGACCTCGAAGGACCCTTCTAGCTCTATATTTTTATGCTTTCGGAGACCAGCTTCCCAAATCCCAGATCTTTGCTCTTTTTTGGGGGGTGGGGGGGTGGTGGGGGGGCTTACCTTGAGGGCTTTCAGGACAGTCACCCCATGAAAAGTCTCGCTGGGTGTGTGGGGCGAGGTCTGTCCCCTATAACCGTCGCCCGCCGAAGCAGCTGCCTGCAATACAAGGAGGAAAATTAAAATATCATAGAACTTTATAAACAAAGTTTGTATGATTAAGAAAAGAAAAATCCCAGAAGGAAAACTCCAATTTTTTTTTTTTTTTTGCTTTAGTCCCATTGGGGGGACTGCGGATTTAAAAGATGAAAATGCCCCCCCCCCCAAAAAAAATGTATAAAAAAAGAAGAATTTTGGGTTCGAATTGGTTCTTCACGCAGCAGAAGGAAATGCTGCCATCTAGTGCTCACAAAACGAACTGCCGTAGGTTGTATGGGCGAGTCAGTCCTCAAACGTTCGATTGCAATTGAGCCCAGAAACTTAAAATATTCGTTAAGTGTTTTTTTTTTGGGTCGCTCGCTCACGGGACCACGAAACGTGGTTTCCCCAAAGGGAGGGGGGGCTCCGTGAGTGCAACCTGGGCAGGTATTCCAAAGACCATAGTGCTTGACTTACATTGGTCAGGGCTTGCAATGTCCGGCATTCTTCTTCGGAAAGGACTCCGTCCACCACCACACGCTGAGAGCCGTTCAGGGTCTTGGAGTTCATGGCAACCCTGAGCCCATCGTAAACCAATGGGCCCCCTTGGCAGGAAACAAAATCCTCGAGTTACAACCGTTCACTTAGCGACCGCACCGAAGTGACAACAGGGACCGTTTTTCTTTCTTTTTTTGTTGTAAAAAGTTTTTTATTTTTATGTTTCAAAAAACATCTCTTTTGGTGAACAGCGTGGTTCCAGGTTTTTATATTTCCATCCAAACATGAACATTCAATTTCATATCATATCATTACATTTCATAATTTCTGTCACATGATCTCTTTTTGATGACCAAAAGCCAAAAGCCAGACTCACTTAACGACCGTGTGACTGACTTAACAACCACAGTGCTTCCCTCAACAACTGTGGGGGGGAAGAAAGGCCGTAAAACGGGCAGAATTCCTCGGTGCGCTGTCTCGCTTAGCGGCAGGAATTTGGGGCTCAACGCTGGTCGTAAGTCGAGAACTACCTGATTTTAGCACCTTTGTGGTTTTCCGAGGCCTTCAGGTCCCAATTTTGGGGGCAGCTCACCTTCCCGTACGAGTTTATTCATGTCGGAAGATTCCTTCGTCTTCTCCTCCACCAGATTCTCGATCTCCTTCATGAGATTACCGATCTCCTCAGAGATCCGGGCCGCTGTCTCGCGTTCAACCCTGCGGAGACAGAGCGAAGGCAGGTTTCATCCTTCCGCGAGGCGACACCGAACCTGGGATTTCACCCTGCAATCCAGGTTCATTTTTCCTGCAATCCTGAAGAGATTCTCTCTCTCTCTCTCTCTCTATTTTAGCTATGTTATTGCTGTGATTTTATCCTGGTTAGTCCTTGGCTTATAGTGATTCATTTAGGTCTTACTTTTGTTTCTCCTGAAGCCTCTTGGGAATGACTTCTTCCGGGGTCCATGTGTCCTTTAAAGCCAAGATAAGGACGGTTAAAGAAAATAGCCACACTTTTCTGAACAAAACTTGTGTTTCTCAACTATGATGGTTTCAAGAGGAATGAATTTCAACTTCTAGAATCCCCCAGCCAGCTTGATTTAAGATGGACTTCAACTCCCAGAATCCCCCAGCCAGCTTGCTTTAAGATGCATGGACTTCAACTCCCAGGTTCCCCCAGCTAGAATGCTTTAAGATGGACTTCAACTCCCAGAATCCCCCAGCCAGCTTGCTTTAAGATGCATGGACTTCAACTCCCAGGATCCCCCAGCTAGAATGCTTTAAGATGGACTTCAATTCCCAGAATCCCCAGCCAGCATGCTTTAAGTTGCATGGATTTCAATTCCCAGAATGCCCCAGCCAGCATGCTTTAAGATGGACTTCAACTCCCAGAATCCCCGAGCTAGAATGCTTTAAGATGGATGGACTTCAACTCCCAGAATTCCTTTGTCTGCTTTAAGACATATGGACTTCAATTCCCATCATTCCCCAGCCAGCGTGCAATGCTGGGAGTTGGAGTCCACCCACCTTAAAGCCTAAATTCGAACCTTGCATTTTCTCAAAATATTCCACTTTCGTTTGAATTTCAAGTCCAACTTGTGGGTCTTAAGTCACTATCAAAAATGGCTATTTCAGGGCACAGCACAACAACACAAAAACACACACACACACACACATGCACACACACACACCCTTAAATCTGTCTATCCTATTTTTCAGTTCCTTGGAAAATAACACATTTTGCTTACCGGATCGATGAAAGGAATGCCAAAGATGTCATAGGCAAAATAGAGTAATTCCTTCTCTAAAAGACTCCGCCGGCGATAAATCTGGACTTTCTGCAGCAAAAAAAAAAAAAAAAAGCAGAAAATTGGGTCAAAATGGCTTCCATTTGGCTCCCTGCCCTGGGCACGGGGGCTGGACTAGATGGCCTCCCAGGTCCCCCTCCGACCTTCTCATCCTACGCTTCAGTGTGGATTCTTCTCCTGGGCGGCGGGGGGGGGAGGCTGGACTAGATGACCTCTGGATACACTTTCCACTTTTCTTCGTGAAAAGTTAACTGCCTATTTTACAGTGTCAGCCGAGGCCCGTGCCCAGATTTCTCTTCCAATGGGTCTGGGGGTTAAGGGACCCCTCAAAAGACCCTCTTTTCAAGCCTCTGTGTGTGTGTGTGAATGGGTGGGTGGGTGGATAGCGGGGGAGAAATCTTGCCTCTCTGGGCCCGATGTGTTCGGCCAGGTTTTCTCCCAGCATAGCTGCGTAATAAGCCACATTCTGCTTCATCACATTGTCGTTCGGGAAGAAAAGCAAGTAGGTTTTTGCGCATTCGACTGCCTTCCCATAGTGGCCACCTGTGACAGGGTGGAAGGAGAGCTTTAAGGGAAGACTGGAAATATATCACAATAATCGCCAGACATTCATTCCCATATACTCAGACGCTACCTGAACAGCTCTTAAGTCCTTGGTTAGGACCTGAACTGCTAAGTTTTAACCAAACCCAGACTGTGAATCGAATTGAACATTAAATATATAATAATAACGTAATAATATATATTCAGACATTAACCTAACGGCTCTTAAGTCCTAGATTAGAACCTGATTTTTTTTTAACCAATCCCAGATTGTGAATCAAATTGAAAATTAAATCTATAATAACAATAACAATAATAACAATAACAGCATATAAACACATACTTAGGTGTTACCTTAACAGTTCTTAACAGGTTACCTTAACAGGTTAGAAACCAACATGCCCCGAAACTCAGTTTAAAGGTAGCCAACTTCCCCGAGAGCCCCCTGGAAGACGGAGCGGGGTGCAATTAATGGGACCCCCCCCCCAAACTCCCGTCCCCAAGCCCCACATACTGTTGTAATAGGCGAACTGTAGGTAGTTGAAGTGAGACGGGAGGAAGTCTTCGTTGGGTTTCTCCTGACCGGCTTCCTGCGCCAACTCGGTCACGCATCCTTGCTTGCAGTTCAGCACTTGGGTGTAATGATCTGCCCCCGGGAAGGTCCGAGAAAAAGAGGATTACTCACAGGAAGCCATTGGGATCGAGGGTTCGGACATCGTTCTAAGACAGACGAGCGTTTCCCGACTTTTAGGATGGGTGGACTTCAACTCCCAGAATTCCCCAGCCAGTCTAGGTAGATTTTGACTTCCTGTAATCTTTGTGAGCCTATTTGGACTTCACTTCCCAGAATTCCCCAGCAAGCAGCCCGTGTGAACTTCAACTCCCAGAATCCCCTAGCTAGCACACATTGGATTTCGACTCCCAGAACTCCCCAGAACAGCATATGTGGACTTCGAGTCCCAGAATTCCCTAGCTAGCATGCACAGATAAGCCCTCAAGATACAACAGTTGGTTTAGTGAACACATTTCTCACTTAGCAACATAAATGCTGGACTCAATTATGGTCGTAAGTCGAGAACTAACCGTATGGACTTCAGCTCCCAGAATTCCCTAGCCAGCATCTATTTTCTGGTTGACTTTCAATGTTATTATTTTTTTTAAAAATGGATTTTGGAGGTTTCATACACTGCCCAGAATCCATTGGAGCGGAGCGCTCATAACCAATTTAAATGAATAAATAAAATCCCAGAATCCCCTAGTCATGACCGAGTCAGGCATCCCAGATACATGGCCTTCTCCCAGCCAGCAGCCCATAGCTTCCCGCCGAGCCTTATGGGACTTGTTGTCCCGTTCTTTCCCTCCGCTCACCGATAAAGGCTTGGTAGAAGTCGGCATTGTATTCGAGGTAGTTGTAACCATCGTGGTTGTACGGCTCTTCGCAGAGGACCCGGCACTCCTCGTCGGCTACCCAGTATTCATCCAGCGCCTTCTCCAGGTGCAAAATGGCTGCCTGAGGATTCTCCTCCGTGTAGTAACTCACACCCAGGTGGAAATCTTGCTAGGGAGAGAATTGGAGAAGCCAGCTTTAAACCCCAGAAAGCAAAGCTGAACCGTCTTAGCATCTCCAGCTAGCAATTCTATTTTAAGTAGTCCCTGACTTTCGTCCCTCTTCGAGGCCATCGCTAGGCAGTACGGTCGCTAAGAGAGCCACTCCTTCCTACCAGCAAATCTAGCTCTGTTTATCAGAAGTGGGAAGATGGCAAATGCTGATCACTTAATCGAGGGATACTAAAACCGTCATAAATACAGGTGGTCCTCAACTTACGATGTCAGTCGAGGCCAAAGTTTATGTTGTTAAGTGAGTTTTGCCCCATTTTACAACTTTTTCTTTTGGCCGCAGTTGTTAAGTGAACCATGGCAAGTCGTTAAAATAGCAACCTTCCGGCAAGCAAAAGTCAACGGTTCACTTAGCGACCGACTCATTTAACAACTGCAGTGAAGAATCTCTTTAACAGCTGCAAGACAGGTTGTAAAGCAGCTCAAAACTCACTTAACGACTGTCTCGCCTAGCAACAGAAGTTTTGGGCTCAAAACAGTGGTCATAAGTTGAGAACTGCCTTTATGCTTCTGAAACATCACATCACATACATGTATCCATGTGTGTGTGTGTGTTTATATGTCCATATGTGCGTATATACCGTATATTATATGGTACACGCACACACATTTATAGGTTGTAAACCACCCCGCAGAATCGCTTAGGTGGGATGGAAGACGTAGCACTTTTAATCAATTTCATGCATTTTATTAAATGTAATAAAATATTTTATTCAAGATAATTTTAAATTTTAAAAAAAAGCTTCGATAGCATAAAGACACGCCCTGGGTGATTTTCTTCCTTGCTTTTAAGTTTCGTTGTATTTTTTCCCTCCTGCCTTTTTTATAATTTTGCACATTCTTCTTCTCTCTTTTGCTGCAGTTCTGTAGAATTCTACAAGGTTCTGCAATTCCTTTAATTTAAAAAAAGGGGGAGAGGGGGTGGGGAAAAAGGGGTGTGCATCAAACTGTGACGTGACCTCACCATGTGGGGTTTAGCCTCCAAATCAATAAAATCCGAATCTTTGACCCCAACCATCATCTGGTAATAAGCCAGGTTCTGCCGCATCTCGGCGTGGTCCGGATTGGCTGAGAAGAAGGTCTGGGCGGCTGCCACAGCCTTCTTCAGCTTGTTGATCTGACAAAGAAGAGAAATTCTGATATTTTGGGGGGGAAAGAATGCGGCTGTATTTGGATTAAAAGAGAGACAGAGAGAAAGAAAGAGGGAGAAAGAGAGAGAGGGAGAGAGAGAAAGAGGGAAAAGAAATGAAAGAAAAGGAAGAAAGCTGAGGAAGGGATAAGGAGAGGAGAGCAGAAGGTAGAGAAGGATCAAAAATGGGAAAAGGAGAGAAAGAGAGTGAGAAAAAGGAATGAATGACCAGAAAGAAAAGAGGAAGAAGGGATAAGGGGGAGAGGAGGAAAGCAGAAGGTAGAGAAGGACAGAAAACGGAGAGAGAGAAAAAATAAAGGAAAGAAAAGAAGAAAAGAGAAATATGAGGAAGGGATAACAGGGAGAGAAGGAGAGGGGGAGGTAGAGGAGAGAAGGACAGAAAATGGAAAAAGTAGGAGAGAAAGAGTGAGAAAAGGAATGAATGACCAGAAAGAAAAGAGGAAGAAGGGATAAGGGGGAGAGGAGGAAAGCAGAAGGTAGAGAAGGACAGAAAATGGAGAGAGAGAAAAATAAAGGAAAGAAAAATAAAGGAAAGAAAAGAAAGAAAAGAAGCTGAAGAAGGGATAAGAGAAAGAGAGTGAGGAAAAAAAGGAATGAAAGGAAAAGAGAAAAGGAAGTGGAAAGAAAGCGAGGGAGGGGATCGTGAGATTCGATCTGAAACTTTCCACTTTGGGCATTTACAACTCCCCCTCCCCAAAAACCAGCCAAGGCCCACTCCCCACTTCCTCCATCCTCCCCAGCCCCGAAGTTTACCCTCTGCATGACGCCCGGGGGGGCAGGAGGGATTTGCAAAGCCCCCCGCCCCACTTTTCCACCCGCGCGCCTGCGCCGAGACCCTGCGGAGAGAAGGCGCAGCCCCTCCACCGACGTGGCAAACGGGGCGGAGAGCGGAGCGGGCGGGGCTCCCACGGCCCCCAAAGTTTCCCCCGCCCCCCGCCTCAAATCCCCGATTGCGCGCTGGGGATCACGACCAGCCCCTTCTTCCTCAATTGGAGATTGGATGGCGGGGAGGGGGCAGGAGGCGGTGCCAACCGGTGGGGGCAACCCTCCCACCCCCAAATTTCCCCCTCCCTTCCTTGCTTGGGGTTTGGATGGCAGCAGTAAAGAGGCGCCGGGAGGGAAGAGGAAAAGGATGCGGGGGGGCGGTTGGCAGAGGCGGTGCCAATCGGGACGGGGGGGCGACCCTCCCCAGCCCACCCACCTTGAAATACGCCACTTGCAGGTAGTTGTAAGGGCTGCGCTTGCGGAACTCCAGTTCCACCTCCTCGCCCAGGTAGTATCGAGACGGGCCGGCCGGCAGGCAGCGGCGGAGGCAGGCGGCGCGGCGCAGGAGCTGCTGGAAGAAGCGCAGGTCGCGCAACGGGCGGCGGGGCTCCCGCGCGGGATCCTCGGCCGTGTGGTTGGCCGCGCAGCCCGTCCGGCAGCCGGCCAGGCGTTCCCGGTGCGCGGCCCGTGCCCGGAGCGCCCGCTCCATCTGCAGGATGACGCCGGGCCAGTCCCCGCGGTGGTAAGCCTCGGCTCCGGCCGCTAGCAACTCGTCGGCCGGGCGGAGCTGCTCTACCGTCGGGCCCGAGCCGTCGGCGGCGCTCAGGATCGCGCGCAGGAGCAGGGCAAGCAGCAAGGGCAGCATCTTGGCGAAGCGAAGGGAAGCGCACAATGCCCGGGCTGGCAGGATGGGGCCACGCCCACTCGGGCCACGCCCGTTCTTCGGCCACGCCCACTCACTCTGAGCAACACGTGGCGATGGTGCCCCCCCTCTCCTCCGGGTGGACTACAATTCCCAGAATTCCCCAGCCAGTCTGGGGAATTCTGGGAGTTGTAGTCCACTCATCTTAAAGTGGCTGCAGTGTTTTCAAACTTTGTGATATGATACAAATTCTCTCTTTTTAAGATGAAATGCACGGATTTATCTGCGGGATGGTCCTTTAGTTTCGAATTTCTGTACCTAAGTCGGTTTAAGAAGGGTGGTATGGCTGCCTGGGAGATTCGGGGACGCAGTCCAAACTTTTTCAGTCAATTAGTGCGATTAGACACACAAATTCTTTGTGTGTCTTAATCACACTTGGCCAAATCAATTCAATTCAATTCAAAGGGCTGAAGAAAGGATGGCTACGAAAGGATGGGCCTTGTGGCTCAGCAATAGTCAGAAGGGCAGGATGGGGGCCTGCAGCAAAACTCTTGAAACCAATGGAATGAAAGGGGGGAATGCCGAGGCCATCTAGTCCAACCCTCTTAGCATTTGACAGGCAGATTCGTTGTGGCATAGACCATTACTCTTGCCATGGGTGAGGTTTCAACAAGGAACTCATAAATCACCCCCAAAATATTGCCTTTAATAAAAAGATTTGAACCTTCTGTGCTCAGCTGGAAGTTCAATAAGGAATAGAATAAAATAAAAGAATGGAATGGAATAGAATGTAGAATAGAAAATAGAGAATAGAATAGAATAGAATAGAATAGAATAGAATAGAATAGAATAGAATAGAATAGAATAGAATAGAATAACAGAATTGGAAGGTCTTCTAGTCCAACCCCCTGCAAGGATAACTATCTGTTTTATTTTCCTATTTTAAATATATTTAGCTTTCATCTTTTTTGCTGATAAATTTAAATAAATTCTTAGGCCTACTTACAAAAAAGTTTTACATTGAACGCACAATATTCTACATTAACTAACTCCCCATTCTGCCTTTACTAATTCTTCGTTTACCTCTAACCTTTGCTATCTCTCGGTATGACGCAGTCGCTCTTGCCCCGCCTTTTTGTCACAGGGAGACGTCCGGTTGGCAGATGCCCCGCGAGTCCCGCCTGTTCCCCCGAACGCAGCTCTTTCGTCATCCGTCCAATGAAAAGCCGTCTCCGCTCCTTCCGCCCCGCCCTCTCACTGAGACGCGAGGGCAAGCCCTCCAATAGGAAAGTCGAGTGGGCGTGGCCTGTGCTACCTCCCAGCATGGCGGCCAGAGAAGGGGTGGAAGTGGACGCTCGTCCGGTTCCTCCGCCGGCGAGCTCGGCGCTGGTCGAGCGGGGAGTTTCCGAGGGTCTGCAGCTGACCCCCGCCGCTCGAAAGTCGCAGCCGTCGGATCTGGTGGCTTTGGCCGAGCAAGTGGAGAAGGTGAGCGAGAGTGCCTCTGGGCATGTGCAGAGTGCCGAGGGATCTCAGGTCCCCGGTGTGTCCAGAATGACCCCAAGGGAGACCTGGCTGCTTACGACGAAGGAACTCCAACGATAGGAGTCTATTATTTGGGGTTAATGAAGAAAAAACCCTAATTTTACGAATATAATATAAGAGAGGCCTCTTGTGTGCTGGGTTGCCCTTTTAAATGTTAGATTTTGTATTTATATATTAGTTGTTTGGATTGTATTATTATTTATGTATTTATAATTTATTATTATTGTCTTCAATTCGATTCAGAGTCTGGGACTGACAAAAACAATAGTTCAGGTCCTAACCAAGGTTTTTTTTTTGCATATTATTACTATTACTATTATTATAAACTTTAATTAATTCAACATAAAAGTCAAATGAACGTTTGAAAACATATTATTGACTGGCACTGATGGCTGATACGGGATGCTGCCAGCATTTATTAATAATATTTAATAATTTAATAATAATGTAATGATAATTTCTATGTTAAACATGAAACTCAGTCAACTGAATATTTAGAAATTATTATTACTGGTATTACCATTATTACCATTATTATTACCATTATTATTATTATGCACAAATGACACTTCCCATTATTATTGGTATTGTTGGTATTATTATTGTTGATTTAATCTTCAATTCGATTCACAGTCTGGGATTGGTTAAAAACAAAGTCCTAACCAAGGACCTAAGAGGAGTTGTTAATTTATTTTGTACGCCACCCCGAATTGCTGTTTCAGAAGTCGGCCTTTTGTCTCCCCAGGCGGATGAGTTTGTCCGAGCGAATGCCTGCAACCGGTTAACCGTCATTGCAGAACAAATCCGATATTTGCAAGAACAAGCCAGAAAGGTAATAATGGGCACGACGCCAGACCAGAATTATCCATAGTTGAAGAAGAGTTGAAATACTAAAAAGGGCAAGAGATGATGTAGATATAAATTACTTCTTAATATGGTACCTGCTTTGTTAAGGGTTAGAAAATAAAGGTAGAAAGCAGAAATTGGGAAAATAGTATTATGTATACCGAGATATAACAGAATACATTATAATTACTATATATACGTAAATGTTAGAAGTTGAAAGATTATGTACACCTAAATAGTATTATTATTAGTATTGTGTATAAAATACATTGACCCACACAATTCACTGGTCACCAAACACTTAATGGTTGTTAAAGAAAAAAAAACTATAAGTAAAATTGCAAAAATATATATATATATATTGATGTTTGATGGGAATTCGCCTATTTTTATGCACTAAGTATGACCTGGTTTTCTTAACTTGTAGGTTCTGGAAGATGCCAAAAGAGACGCCGACCTCCACCACGTGGCTTGTAACTTTGTGAAAAAACCTGGAAACACTTATTACCTGTACAGGAGAGAAAGTGGCCAGCGTTATTTCTCCTTGCTTTCCCCAAAGGTATTTGTAAACTGAGAAAAAGTTGACGCGGTAAATCCTCTGGGTTAAAAAAGATAACATTTCCCCCCCTCCTACCCACCTCCAAATTCTGTATATAGGAAAGAGAATTCTGTGTCACACTAAAAATTAAATTTTGAACTTTTAATGTTCGTTGTTCGCCTAGTCTCGACTTATGACAGTTCGTTTAATGACCATTCGAACTTACAATGGCACTGAAAAAAGAACTTATCACTCTTAAGGCTGTTGTAGCATTTCCCCGTGGTCACGTGATCAACAGCCTCGCATTTACGATGATTGCAGTGTCCCAGTTTTCCTCACTGCTGCCAGCCTTCATAAGCTCCGAAGGCAGCACTCCACTCCCTGATGGTCCTGGCCCCATCCCTGCATCCCACGCAGGCCCCTCACCCGAGTCCTCGCTCTCCGAGACCTCAGCCGTCTTAACCTGCTGCCGGCAAACCACAAAAAAAGCGGGGTTGGTTGGCAGCCTGTTTTTTTTTCGGGGGAACCCTGCTTAACACGCTCCTTTCTTCCATCCGTCTAGGAGTGGGGGCTAACTGCCCCAACGAGTTCCTCGCCGGCTACAGGCTGCAACACGACCTCTCCTGGACCCCTTCGGACGAGGCGGAGAAACGGGACACCGAACTCAACATCTTGGAGAAGCTGCTGGACCAACAAGCCATTTTGCCCCCTTGTAGCGAACCCAATTTTTGCGGCCTTACGATGTGACGCCCGGTTCTCCTCTTCGCAAAGGTTCTCTCCTGGCTGCTTCTGAGAAACCGAAAGGGGCAGAATGACTGGAGAACAGCTTCCTCTTCGACACCCATTTGGAAATTTTTTCCTGATTTTTGTTTTGAATTTTAGTTTCCCATCCTTGCAGTTTTAGCCCTTTAGTGACAGGACGGCGGCCTGAGAAAGTAATTTTTGCCTCGTTTCAGGTCCCCTCCTGCAAGGGACAGTCCAAATTAAGACCGCCTCTCCTTTTCCCTCCTCCCCAAGTTGGGAATCCTCTCGCTCTTCAGCAGACAAGGTAAGAGGCGGTAGGGTCCCCTTGGAGGTCATCTAATCCCACCCTGTTCCCAGGGATAAAATCCATCACAACAAACTTGACTGTAATTATATTTATGTCTTGCTTTCCCAATTGGGAAGATTATTTATTTATAGAATGAAGGTTTTTTTCTTTTCATTTTCCCAATAACCTGAGAGGTAGCTTGGACCGAAAGAAAACCACAGGTTTTTTTAAATTATTTTATTTTTAATCAGAGGAAGGAGATTTAACTAATAGTTTTATTTAGTTAGGAATCCCATTGCATTGAGGAGAAAATTCTCTTCCTGTAACGGATGTAATAAGAATATTTATCACGGGGAATGCTGAGTGTCCGGTATGAGGCAACAGATCTTGGTCCTAACAGTTTGGATATTTTAATTATTTTTTTAAGAACCTAAAAACGAACAGAAACTAGTTGAAACAGAACAAAGAAGGAAGGAAAGAGAAGGGAAAAAGTAAACACAAACATGCAACAAGAAAGAATAAAAAAACACAAATTTCTGATTTCCTTTACAGCAAAACATAATTATAAAATAATCACGAGGATTCCAAAAAGGCTCCCTTTTTCCATTTTTTCCAATCATCAAAACCACGAGTGTATTTTTTTCTTGTTTCATGCAAAATGAAATGACTTTGGGCCAGTCCCTCTCTCTCACCACCTCACAGGGTTGTTGTTATTGCGGGGAAAATAGGAGGAGGGACTACTAGATATGTTCGCCGCCTTGAATTATTTATAACAATAATGGAATTTTTTAAAAAAAATCTAATAAAAATGCAAACATCACTACTTTTGTGCATCCCTAATGTTTGGAAATTGAAAGGTGAAAAATTTGACACACCATGTATATATATCTGTATTTCTCTCTGTGTATGTGTGTGTGTGTGTATATATGTGTGTGTGTATATATGAAATCTGTATATGTATATATGGTAGCCTTTGTATCGTGTGTATACACACCACATAGATGTATATAGAGACAAACATGGAGATACACTATTTCCTATACACTATTGCATATCTATCATCCATCTATATAATATACACCTCCATACATGCATATACATAGGCATATGTGTATATGCACTATCTCGTATGTATAGATGCGCACGTATGTCCATATTCATGCAGATATATAGACAGATACACAAAACAGCATGCATACATGCATGTAGCCTATCTGTGCTGGCGTATGCACACGTGTGTGTACACACACAGATAGACAGACAGACAGAGAAGCTAGATGGGATCCTCCTCCATGTCCTCCATTAAGCAGGCCGCCCCTCCCAAGAGAGCGGAGCGGAGGCCCCGCCCGACGCACGAGCGTAACGTGCTCCCTCCCCTCCCCTCCCCGGCGCCGCCTGAAGCCCCGCCTCTGCAGGGACGCGGTGATGTAAGCGCGCCCGCCCGTCCGCCCGCCCCTGCTGCCCAGGCGAGGAGACCCCGCAGCGAGCTGCCAACGCCCGGCGGAGCAGCGCTGTGAGGTAAGAAGGCGGCGGCAACAACGGCGGGATTCTCGGCCCGGTCGGCGGCGGCGGAGGCTGAGGGAGGGAAGGAAGGTAGGCGGGCGGCCTCTGCGGTGCGTCTCCGGGAGGGGGATGAGGGGGAGAAAGGGCCCCCGGGTCGGCCTCGCCTCAGCCTTTGTGGGGGAGGGGGAGCTCGGCCCTTTCCTGAGGGGGTGGGGAGGGGCGCGCTTACCGGGAGGGAGGGGTCACCCGCCGGGGTACGTCTATGTGTGTGTGGGGGGGACGGGACGGGGACACGACGACGGCGACCACAACGCCCATCCTCGGGCGGGGATGATGGGAGCTGCGATACCGGCGGCGCTCGGGGACGGGAGGGGGCTGCCCTTCCCCGTCTCCTCGCTCCCAGCTTCCCCCTCACAGCGGGACGGCCGGGGAGGATGGGCGTTGGAGTTCGGCGAGGAGGGGAGGGGAGGGAGGCGCTTGGGGGGGCAACCTGTGTGTGTGTGTGTTGTGTGTGGGGGGGCGAGGAAACGCCCTCCAAGCTGGGGTCTCTGGTAGGGGAGGGGGCGTCTGCCTGTCCCCCCTTCCCTGCCCCCCGATCGCTTCAGGAAGGGGGCGAAGAGGCCCGGAAGACCATAGAGAGCCGGGCCGCGGGAAGGATCGGTCACTTCCGGCGCTGGGGAGGGGAGGATAAAGGGTGGGGAGAATAGGGGGAGGGGGGGTCCTCCCCGCTGCCTTCCCAGCGTTCCTGGCGGAGGAGGGAGGCAGATGGGGAAAGAGGCCTCCTTTCCTTCTTCTTTCCTTCCTTCTTCCTTCTCCTCTATTCCTCCCTTCCTTTTCTTTCTCCTCCCCCATTATTTCTTCCTTCCTTTCATTTCTTCCTCCCCTCCCTTTATTCTTTCGTTCCTTCTCCAGCCTCCTCCTCCATTCCTTCCTTTCTTCCTCCTCCCCACTTTCTCTTCTTCCTTCTCCTTTTCATCTCTCCCTTCCTTCTCTCCCCTCCTTCTCCTTCGTTCCTTTCTTCCTCCTCCTTTCCTCCTCCTCTTCTCCTCTTCCTTCTCCTTTCCCTTTTCCCTCCCCTTCTCTTTCCTCTTCTCTTCCCTCCCTCCTTCTTCCTTTCTTCTTTTCCTTCTGTCCTTCCTTCCTTCCTTCCTTCCTTTTCCATTTTTCTGTGATTCTGTGGTTTCAATTTGCCTTAAAGCACTTAAGGCTGGCTGGGGAATTCTGGGAGTTGAAGTCTAGAAGAAGAACTCCGAGGTCCCTTCCAGTCCTAGAATTCTAAGACGGAAAACGGCTTGGAAAGATGGGGCTGGTTGAGGATGTTTAGGAAAGGGGGCAGGTTGGGGGATTTCGCCCACTTCTCCTGGGCTATATCGTGGGGCCAAAGGCAACCCAGCTCAGACTCCCCATTAAAATCTCAACAGGTTTCAACATGCACAAAGTGCTGGGAATCCAGTTCAGGGCTCTCTTGCATTGACTGGGAATGTTTAGTCATAAGGGGTTTTTTTTTTTGCACGGGCTAAACTCCCAATTAATTTAGGCAGTACTATAGGTATGTTGTATATACCCAAAATGTAATGGCTTACCTCAGGGGTCTCTCCAAACTTTGCAATTTTAAGGCTTGTGGACTTCAACTCCCAGAATTCTCAGCCAGCCATGCAGCCAAATCCACAAGTCTTAAAAGTTGCTAAGTTTGGAGACCCCCTGGTCTGCCTGATGGGAGACCCCTGACTGGTACGTTTGACATAGGTTCTTTTTATCTGGATGGCAGCAGGCAAAATGGCAGCATTTGAGTTACTGGTGGGAAGCTTTGCTTCTCTTCCCCAATCGAATTTACCTCTGGGAGGTCTCCTCACCACTGTGGAGGAGGCTTCTGCAGCCTTTGAACCCCACTGTCTCAAGAATGGGTGTGTATAGCATTGAATTTCATAGGTGAAAAAGGCAGGATTATACTGTGTCATCACTAGCTTGAATCCCCAAGATCAGAAGCAAAGGGATTATAAAAGCTAGTTAGACCATCTCTCTGATTTGAATAGCATTATACGCTACATTAGCGAAGATTCCCCCCCCCCCATCTTAATCCAGTAGAATTTTTACAGTTTAAATGTCCATTCGTTTCCTTGGTTTAGGATAAAGAATAATTCAGGGGAGCCAACAACATAAATACAGATTATACAGTTGTATATTAGTAACTAGTATTTAAACAAGCAGTTATGGGAATCATAAAAGTGGATTCTCTTATATAATGATATAGTGAGTTGAATCAGAGCATTTTTTTAAACAATTAGTTTTTTTACATATTCAAATGGAGATTGGCTCACCTGTAATGTGGAAATGATAGTCCTTTAATGATTGCTTAGATGTATATAATAATTGTAGAGAGCAGTGTCCTTGGTACTCTTTGTGAATGAACTCGGTATATAATATGTCTCATAATGCTCTTTCTAATACTTCATTTAGGTCAGTATTTTGCATGCACACTTTATTTTCAATCTAAAATTCTGTCCCCTGAGTGATACATGGAATGTGGACATTCTGAAAAAAAATTAAGTCTTGTTTTTAAGATGCTTTAGCGGTTCTCTTAATGTAGAAAAAAACCTCTGAATTAGAAAGTCCCTGTTTTGTAGGCCATCTGTTCTGGGAATGCAGAAGAATCTACAAAGAAATCTTCCCCATCTCAGGATGATAAGAGGTTTTGTGTTCCTTGACATACAAAGCACTTCAAATGTGCTACACCATCCATGTTTAGTTTTTATTACCAGTCCAGATTGAAGGCTCGGTGAGCTGAATTGTGTGAAGGAAAGAGATAAGGAGAGGTTTCAAATGTAAGCCTGGCCGGAGATGGCATTGGAGACCTTCTTGTTATCTTTGCTGATTTGATAGGCGAAGGAGCGGGTGGGCTTAAGTGCCTGCAGAGTTTCTGCTTGCCTGTCCCAGTCAGGCACCCATTTTGGCATAGTTGCAAGAAAGGTTGCAAGACAGGCACGAATCAGGAGAGCCAATAACTTGAGGGATTGCAAATCAACTTTTGTTTGTGGTTGCTTACGCTTTAAAATTTCCTTTTTGTATGCACTTGCACAGAGAGCTGGAAAATTTCTGCCCATCGGTTTGTGTTGGTGAGTGGGGAAGATCAGCGTGTTGATTTGTCCTAGGTCGTCATATTCCTTTGTGTTGATTGGTCTCTGATCGGTCATTTTGACAATGCCACTTAGGTATTCCCCCTGTTTTGGAAAAATGTGTTCAAACATGTCATATGAAAAACCTCTCGGGTTGTTCAACTTCTGTGCAGAATATGCAATAAACAGTTATTCAGTCCCAGCTTAAATGCCAAGAAATGGATAGCAATAATTAAATTTGCTAATTTGGCAGTTACTGGGATTGTACATATGCTAAGAATTAGGTATCATTTCATACTGGATGTAAGATGTCCAGTCTCTACCATATTGTATGCTATATATAGAAGAAAGCAGCCTTATAATTTCAAGGTTTGTTTCCCTAAAGTGGGTTTTGCAATTGACTGATGGTTATTTTGTCAATGCTTGCAGTGTTCCAGTGATGCTCCAGATGTTTGTGATTGCACCCAAAATGCCTATTACTATTGGTACTATCTTTGCTTTTTTTTGCCACAGCAGTTCTTCTGTTTGCAGATATTATTTGATGACTTTTTCTAGTTCTTCCTCTTCTATTCTTCTGTCTCCAGATATTGTCCACAATCCAGATTTTTTTTTGTCTTATCAATAGTTGTTACATCTGGGGTGTTATGCAGCAGGTGGGCTGTCTGTTTGAAACCTAAAAACTTAGAGCACTTTAGCGTCTTCATTTTCTATGACTGGTTAAATTTTAAAAGATGCTCATTTTAATCTTTTCTGACCAGAGTAGAGATCCAGATATTTGTTCTCGATGTGGTAGAATACTAAGTTACTCATTTTTGTTTAGACTCTTAGAAAAAACATTTTCCATTTTAGATGAAATGTAACAAATGTGAGTGAAAAATAATCAGAAGTGTATAGATGTTGTACCACAGTGAAAAGTAAAGTTTGTGTACAAGCACACAGACCAGGTTTACTGTGGCTGCATAACAGGCCTCCTGCAGAAGAAAATAATTATATATTCTCTTGAGATGCATCTTGATGAGACTCTAATAAGTCTTAACAAGCTTTCATTATGGTATTATTTACTCCAATTCCCTAAAACCCTATATCAACAGTCTCCAATACTTTTGCAGCTCTGCTTCCTTGTTGGTAGGCCCATTGATGTGGAGAGAAACATGAAAAGAAACCAGTCAAAGTTCAGTGATACAGAGGAACACTCCCACAAATAGGAAGGGGCCGTGCAGTAATTGTCATTACTTGGTATAAATCTGTGCTGTTCAAAATAATTCACCTCTACATTTAGATGATGAACCAGCCAACTTCTAAGAACTTCTGGATTTCTTAGAAAGGTTGCTATTGAGGGTATAGGACCATGCACATGCGTGAACCTTGAAAATTTCATCAGAAGAATAAGAAAACTGCTGCTGGTTTTCATTTTCCCACCCCCAGAACTGGAATGACTTATAGCAGAATTAAAAATTGCAGAAGGATTTTGGTGTTGGTAGATTTCAGCATCCTGAAAAAGCATGTTCTTTTGGTGTGACGTACAAATGATAGAAATACAGTAAGATGGAATGCGATTGTTACCTCCGAGTGCCTGCTTGCAAAACAGGAAGGAAAGTTCTCGTGGTTAAAACCAAATTCTAACATTGGCATGAAGCTTAGCGCCGGTATGAGTAATAAAAGTTTTACGTTGTGTTGCATGATGTGTGATGTTAATGTAAGTCCTTACATTGCACTACACAACCTCTTGTTTCATATTCCTGCTTTACAGAAAAATCTGTACAGGACGTGTTATGCAAATGCTGGCATTTTCTGTTTGGGGGGGAGAAAAAGAGCCTTTTGCTTCTTGTTAGTCATGATTCAGAGCCTTTTCATCAATGTTTCTACCACCCAGGATCCCTTGAGAATAACACATTTTTCATGGGATTTCCTAGAACTTTCCTTGCGAAGGAACAAAGCTAAAATTTAATTCAGAATCTTATAATCAGCTAGATTAGGTGGGGGAAAATTGGTTTTAATCTCCCTTTCATGCTCCTGTTCTCTTTTGATCTGCTTTTGGGGGGTTCTACTTACTGTAGCTGAATTTCTTGAGAGGCCTATGCTGAAAGTGCAATAACAATAATAAAACGTTTTCTATCCTTCACATAATTACCTGACTTCCTGTTTTTTTCCCCAGATTAATTTTGGACCTGATATAGCAACAAATTTGAACTATGCAGACAATTAAATGTGTGGTTGTGGGAGATGGTGCTGTTGGTAAAACATGTCTTCTAATTTCTTATACAACAAATAAATTCCCCTCTGAATATGTACCAACGGTGAGTAAAAGGTGGTACTTTATCTCTCTCTTTTCTTGTACAAGGTTAACAGAGAATTATGGCGCTGCCAATTAGATATATATGTATGAAATAAAACCCTAACCAGTGATGATGGTAGTAGAAACAATGGCTAGAAGGTCCGGCAAAGCATTTGAAGGAGGCATTCAGCAACATGGATGAGTGAGCATTAAAGGAGCCACATCCTTTTCAAGGCTTGGCCGTCTGCATTTGCACACCTAGACAATGGATGAACTGAGACTGCCAGTGGAGAATAGTCTTCAGCGTGTATATATATGCTGAAGGCTCTTCTCCTCTGGCAGTCTCAGTTAATTGTCTAGGTATGCAAACAACTGGTGACAGCTTGGGTACCCTCGGTGCTCTCTGAGGTTGGTTGTATTCTTGCAGACATTTCCTTACCAAACTAGGTAACATCATCAGTGCACCAAGGACCCCACGGTCCAACCCTGAGCTACAAATATTCTCTCAGTGGATTCAAATATTCCAAAGGTGGCTTAATGCTTCCAGCTTTGCTTTACTTTGCTCGCTCTGACATGCTTAACAAAACTTTTTAAGTGTTTGGCCCAGTACTAAGAGCAAGGGGTTTAGATTTAAATACTTAAATACTAAACCTTGCTGGAGATTTTGACCCAAACTTCAGATGAAGTAGATAAATAAATGGGGGATCAGTTGTACCTTCCCAAATCAAGATCATATGTACATCCTGAACTTTACATAAACAAAGGTAAGTTAATAACTGTTTGCAGTACATTTAACCAGCATTAATATATGTTTCCCTGGGTTGAACAACAGTGAAAAGGTGTGTTATACAGGCACTGATGTATCCTAAGTTATGTTTATCATTTTGTAATTGTTTCTAAATGCAGCACAAAATACCCCCCTCCAAAATAAGACTAGCTGTGTACATATGTGAATACTGACCTTAGTACATAGCCATTTAATTAGTTTTATAATACCAATTAGATTACATTTTTATTCCTGCCTTTTTAAACACAACTTAAGGCAGTGAACAACGTACCTAATATTCCTGCCTCCCAGTTTTCCCCACACCCACCACCTTGTGAAGTGGGTTGGGCAAGAGTGAGTGACTGGTTTTCAGGCCTAAGGAAAACCTAGCACTCAAGTTTCCCGGTTTTTAAGCCAGCATATTCAAGTGTGTTTCACTGCTTGGAAGATTATTTAAATCAAGTTATTTAATCTATAACAACGTTGTGTTTTAAAATGTCCACTTAGGTTCAAATGTCAGTCTGCTGGTTTTTCTTAAAAAAAGAAAAGCCTTTGATTTGTAGGCGGGAAACTTAAAATATTGTAATTACACGTTGACTTCATTGATTAAAAATAATGGTTCTGAGTAGGGCAGGTTGGGTCCCATTGTCATTGATGTTGTTGCCTGCTGGTTAAGGATATATTTTGCTGATTAAATTAGCGATAGCAAATTTTGAAAGGGGGTTCCTTTCCCAACTAGATTAGACTGTTACCCACTACTGATGGATGGACTTGTTCTGCTGGTTTCTTACAGGTTCATATTTCTATATAAACAGTTGATTTAAGTCCCAGGTATGCTTTATGTTTGGCAGATGAATGATCGATGCTGAAAGCTGTTCCTTGTCTTTTAACTCCGCAGGTGTTCGATAACTATGCTGTAACAGTGATGATTGGCGGGGAGCCATACACCTTAGGCCTGTTTGATACCGCAGGTAACTGCTTTTTAAGTCTGTTCATCCTTTGAGGAAGAAGGCGAAGAGGGGTTTGTAGTTGCTATGGCACAGCTTGACTGACTGTTGGTAAAACTTCAATGTACAAGTATGCCGAAAACCAGAGAAATATTATAACCGCTCAAAGCAATGTGTAATGTAAAGAATGCTAGTTTGTTTTGTGGTTCCTTTCCAAACATACCCCTTTTCCCTCGGTGGGACTGTTCGTTTTTTAATTTGTAAGCTGCTTTGGAAGCCTTCCTAGAAGAGGGAAGGAATAAAATGTTCCTTGGTGGATAGTTCTTGCTTTTCTCCTCTTTAAAATCCCTTCTGGGCCTTGTACTCTGTGAACGAGTTGAATCTGCCAGAATGTCTTGGTTTGGGAAATGACACTCGGGATGACTACAGCTGTCATTTCCTGCTTTGCATATCTCGGATAGAAAGGACATTTTTTTAGGTACAGCTTCTTCAGAAGCAGAACTGCTAGTGATCTGCACCGTTACATTTATTGTACCAAGCGTCGCCTCGATCTTTCCTCAGAAAGTGGAGGATTAACAGCATTTGTGTCTGGCCTTGGAGTAAACCTTGACTTCTGTCCTCACAGCTATCCGATACAGTGGGGCCGTTCTTCCTTCTAGAAGCAACAATCTGAAAGTGCAACTGGATTTTATTCTGGGAATTACATCCCTGCTTATTTACATGTTATCATTTGGACTTCTGAGTCACAGGCGGAAAGGGGGGGACGCTTCCCTTTGGAATGCGCACAGCTTAAAGTTTGAGTCGCCTGAAAGAGAAGAGGGCAGTTTTGCTTGACTCTCTTCAGCAATGTTCCTTTCTCATACTGATATATACCTGAGCTAAAATTCTAAAGCCACTGACAGATGTACCGGTGGTTCTCGGTTTGCAGCAGTTCGCTTAGTGACTGAAGTTACAGCGGCATTGAGGAAAAAATGACTTAGCACCATTTTTTCCACACTTAATGACCGTTGCAGCCACCCCCATGGTCATGTGATTTAAATCTGTACCCTTGGCAACTGACTCATATTTATGACGGTAACATTGCCCCCGGGGTCTCCTGTCCAGCAAAGTCAGTGGGGAAGCCAGATTCACTTAACGACCGTATGGCTAACTTAACAACTGCAGTGATTACCTTAACAGCTGTGGCCATAAAATGGAGCAAAACTCACTTTTAACACGTTTCTCCCCTTAGCGACCTAAAGGTTGGGGTCAGTAAGTCGAGGACTACCTGTACACCTGTGTGAAATGTTGCCGTCGTACTTTTTTCTTCATCCAGAGACCAGGTTTCTAATGTCGGTCTCTTATTTTTTTTTTCCCCCCAGGACAGGAAGATTATGACAGATTACGGCCCCTCAGCTACCCACAGACGGATGTGTTTCTGGTCTGCTTCTCTGTGGTCTCGCCCTCTTCGTTTGAAAACGTTAAGGAAAAGGTGAGGGCGTTCGGTCTGCACCCATGGCAGGAGGCTTTTGATCCCAGGGCTCCCTGGTGCTCCCGGAGCCTCGGTTGCATTCTTGCGGGCGTTTCATTAACCAAACTAGGGCAATACCATCAGACTGATAGCAGCAGCCGTAGCCCTTAGACTTGTGTGCCGCCTCACAGTGCATTTCAGCCCTCTCTTAAGTGGATGGCAGACTCCAACAACCTGCGTCCTCATTCTACTGGCCTCAGAAGGCTGAATTGTCCTTGAGCCAGTCAGGATCAAACTCCTGGCTGTGGGAATGGTTAGCCTGCAATCCTGCATTCTAATCACTGTGCCATCATAGAATAGAAAATAGAACAGAATAAGGAATGCAGAATAGAATAGAATAGAATAGAATAGAATAGAATAGAATGCAGAATAGAATAGAATGCAGAATAGAGAACAGAACAGAATAACAGGAAAATAATAGAATAGAAGGGAAATAGAAGAGAATAGCCCTGAGACTTATATACCGCTTCATACTGCTTTACGGCTTTTTCTAAGCGGTTTAGAGTCAGCATTATTGCCCCCCAGCAATCTAGATCCTCATTTTACCAACCTCGGAAGGCTGAGTCGCCTGCCATCCTGCATCCTAAGCACCGCACCACCGGGGACTCGTGATATTAAAACTAGTTGGATCATGAAGCACCTGCAAAAAGAGAACCGCGCTTAGAGAGCAATGCACACCCCTACAGTTCCATCCTGGGCTTCCCATATTCTCTGCCCTGGGTGCCTTTCAACCCTCAACGTCAAGGGCTCTTCAGACTTGGCAGCTTTTAAGACTTGTGGGCTTCAACGCCCAGAATTCCTGAGCTAACATGACGGGAGGAGGAATTCTGGGCGTTGAAGTCCACAAGTCTTAAAAGCTGCCAAGTCTGAAGAGCCCCGCTCAACGGTAACAGCCCAGTGTTTCGTTCATGCGATGTTTTTTTTTTTTTTAACCTGACGGCCGGTGACGTTTCCCCCCCCCTCTCTCCAGTGGGTCCCCGAAATCACTCACCATTGTCCGAAGACTCCGTTTCTGCTCGTCGGGACCCAGATTGACCTCCGAGACGACCCTTCGACGATCGAGAAGCTCGCCAAGAATAAGCAGAAGCCCATCACTCCCGAGGCCGCGGAGAAACTGGCGCGGGACTTGAAAGCTGTCAAATACGTGGAATGCTCTGCGCTCACACAGGTAAGCTGCCCCCCCCCCCCAGTCCAAATCTATGTGCATGGCGGTTGTTAGCGGAAGTTGGGTGGGGCAGAACCTCAGAGGGCAATAGGGCTTCCGACAGGTAAGTTCCTCTTGGAAGGGTCTCGCCATCGGTTTGTGCAGCTGTCAGTCACCTGTAAACATTCTCAAGGTAGGATCGGCCAAAAAAACCCCACAAATCTCTTGGACCAACTTTTGCATGCGGTGCTTTTTAAAAAACAGCAATAAATTGGGTTGCGTAAAGCAAATGGAGACGGCCATTCAGCGTCCCGGCACTCCCCTTCGTATTTAACTCCCCATTGATTCAAAACCTTAATTGCAAGCAGAGCCGGTGTCTCAATAGCCTTTGGATGATAAATTGGATAATTGCAAAAGGCAGGAGGAGGAGGAGGTGACGGTCGAAACAAGCAGGTTAGGCTTGTTGGGCAACCCAGAATCTGTCGGGCTCACCCTGCAAAGTTTTTCAACTCGGATGTTACGATTTATTCGTGGTCTGTGGATGCAAGATAAGAAAAGGTGTTTTTTTTTAATGGATGGTGTGCAGAGTTGGTTGCCTGATAAGTGCACCCTCCTTATGCAGGCCCAGGGAGGAAAGGGTCAGGGATGGCACGAGGCAGGGAGGGAGGCGATGGCATGGTGGCAAAGGGACTTGGTGGTTGGGCAGGAGGGGCTAAATTGCCTGAGTTACACAGTGTGCGCAGCATCAGAATTGCGAGGTGGTATTGTCAGAAACCGAGCACCTTCAGGGAGTTACGGAAGAGCCAAAGGATGGTATTAATACACAGTTTTGAATGATAGCTCTCTGAGTTCACCCCCAGCGTTAAAAGGTGGGGCAGGGCATAAATTAGAGGTAGACTTTGACTTTCAGCTCAGAATTTCTGTGGTTAAGTGAACTTTGCCCCATTTAACGGACTTTCCTGCCACCGTTCTTTAACAAATCACTGCCGTTCTTAAGTTAGTCACATAGTCGTTAAGCGAGCCCCAGCTTCCCCATGGACTGCTTGTCAGAAGGGGATTCGTGCGACGCTGCAACCATCATAAATAGGAGTTGCCAACCATCTGAATTTTGATCACATGGCCATGGGGATGCCATTTTTTTCAGTGCCGTTGTAATTTCAGTCACTAAGCGAACCGTTGTAAGGACTAACTGTAACTGAAATCTTCCCTGAACTGCATTAAAGTGTCAGGGAGGGAAAGTTTTAGAAGCATTTTCTTCTAGTGGGGAATGGAGATAAGGGATGTTTCCTCCCCTACTTAAACAATATTTTTGAGAGGGAGGTTGGCATTCTGGAGTGTAAAGTGTCAAATAAGCAATAGAAATCAAGGTACGTCCAGAGCAACTTAATTCTTGCACTTGGAAGGAAAGCCTCAGCAAATGTGGTTAGCTTTTTTTGAAAAAAAAGTTCTTGTTTTAATATGAACATAAGAGGAAATAAAAAAGAAGAACACAAAGCCAAACAGAAGTGAAAAGAAACCGAAGCATGTTTGATGCAAGAAGTAATTCAGCCTAGTTTTAAAATAAACTTTCAATTGTCTAGTCTTCCTTCATTCCAAGTGTCGTGGCTGCTGCGCACAGCCAAGAACAAATTCTAATGCCAATCAAATGTTCCTGCTTGTTTTCTTAAAGATAGGATTGTTTAAAAAAAATGCGATTAATTAAATACTATTATTAATCCGAAGAATGCTTCTGTATAAAAAGGCAGATTAAAATAAATGCCTATGAAATGGGAACTGTGTTTAGAACTAATGTGTCTCTTGAACACGAAGGAGTCTGTTCAGATTTTTATCTCCTAGATAAAAAAAGAAATGCTATAGGAAAAACCCTTTTTTAGTCTATAGCACTCAATTTATTCTGAAACTATGTAAACATTTTCTGAAACTATGTATAGGTTTGTAATAATGTTAAGGCACTGATCTTAAAATGTAGCACAGTATCAATTATAAACAATTTAGAACCAATTGTAATGCTTCTAAGAGGATATGTGTATATGTATATATTCTAATCGGGGATACGTTGCTAGGAAATATCTGGTACATAAATAGGAAACCTGATTCAATTGCTTCTTTCATGCCAGATGAGCTTCCTAGGAGAAGTTGGTTAGTCCTGAAACCCCAAATTCTCATTTTTCCCCCCCTTAGACAACTAGCCTTTTAGAGACCCTTTCCATAAATACAGGCACACCTTAACCACATTTGAAAGTTTTTGTGGAGACTGTTTTTGTGGAGAGCTTTGTTAATATATACAGTTCATAGAAGATCCTCCGCTGGTGCTGATAGATAATTTCATATCTCACAGTAGATTTAAGACTAGTTCAGTTTTGTGCCAAGCGTTCCCGTTGGCTGCGGTGGTGGTGGTTTCTTTTCTTAGAAAATAATCTGTTGCTGCAGATCAGGACTCTGCGTGCTGATGTGACTATTGCAGACAGATGGAGGGCATTTTATCTGCAATTTCCCTCCCCCCCTGTCTGCCTTATCACTTGGAGTTGACCGAGTATCCCACAGGTTGAATTTCTCATGTTGGAAACGCCGAGTAGTTTTCCCTCGGCCCAGAAAATGGGAAGGGAGCTATTCTAGACACGAATGTAATTAGTTTCCTGTTGAAGTATTAACGCGTTTCTTGGTAGCAAACTCACGTCCAGTTGTATGGGAACAGCTGTTGGAAAGTCGATGCCTTTCTCTAATTTTACTCTGCCTGTGGCAGGCTGAAATATTAAAACCAGAGGGCAGATTATTCATCCGTCGTATTTGTGCAGCCTCCCCTCTCACGAGAAACTAACTCTGAAGGTGGGGTGGGCCGAGGGTAGTAAGTGAAGAATTGGAAATGGCCACCCTTGGAATAGCTGGTTCATCCTGTGAATTTTGCTAACAAATCCGAGTAGCAAATGCTGGTTAACCTAAGTTCTCCTTTTCACACTTTGTAGTCAAAACCTGGTTAGTTTCTATCGAGGGCATGGAGCTGGCCAGTTGTAACTCTGGTTAAGAAGCCATCGTGTGGTTTGCAGAGCAATCCTCATAGTATCGTGCTCATGAGCCGAAAGGGCCTGGATAGTCAGAGCCGCCTCCTACACACAAAAAATCAGGTTGTGTCCCCCGTCCCGCCCCCGGTGTTAATGTGGAAAGAATCCGATGTCACATTTAAGTAAAGACCTTATCCTCCTCATCTTTTTAATGACCCCATAATCCCTTGCGGTATGGAGGCAACTGAATGGAGCTGAGTGTTTATTGGCTAGCTGCCCTTCCTGTCACCGGTGCGGAGTTTTGTTCAGCAGATATATTCTCATTGCGCCTGGAGAGAGAAAGACCTGCCTCTCCCTAGGATCGAACTCACAGCCTCCTGCTTGCGAGGTGAGAGAGCTCTACCTCCAGGCCACCACGCCGCTCCTTAAGTAAAGGCCTTCTCTTTGTATGAGAACTGGTGTTCAGGTAGAATGCATGTGAACCCTTCGCTCCGCTTGCCTCTCCTTTCCTCCTCCGAAGATCCTCTTTGGGCCAAAAGTAAATCTGCTTCCACTGAACACTTTTGTTCCTGAATGCTCTTTTGTATCTGCCTGTGTGTGTGTGTGTGTGTGTGTGTGTCTGTGTGTGTGTGTCTCTCTCTCTCTCTCTAACCCTCTAACAAAGCTACTATCTTTTTCTCCTCCCCCCTATGTCTTATAGAGAGGTCTGAAGAATGTATTTGATGAGGCTATCCTAGCCGCTCTCGAACCCCCGGAAACTCAACCCAAACGGAAATGCTGTATATTCTAAACAGTTTCCTCTTTTTTTTTCTTTTTTTTTTCTTTTCTTTTCCTTTCCTCCTTGTTGCTGCTTCCTCTCTCCTGCTGTAGAAAGTTGGTTGGAAAAACAACAACACCGCCAACACCACCACCAATAAAACCAATCCTGAACGAAAGAAGCCGTGTCTTTACTTAACGTCTTTAGAGCAAACTCTGTATTAGCTTTGAGGGTTGGGAAAGGGATTAGTAGAAACTGCTTTTTAAAAATAAATAAGTTGGGTGCGGCTGCGGAAACATGAAAATAGACCCGTTAAAATGTGCTTCAGGGTTGCTGGCTCTTTAATAACTGTATGAGTAGGTCACTCGGAGATGCCGTGGTAGCTTTGCTTAGAATAACAATTTCGAAAAAAACGGGGAGGAATAATTGAAAAAGAAATGGATAGGATTTTTATATCTAAATGGAAAGGACTGTACAATCTTATTTCTCTTTTCTCCTTCCTTCCCTCCCTCCCTTCCTCTCCTGTTCTTTCTCTCTCAATTGTATTTGCATGATGATTGTATCTGACATGCTGACCTGCAAGTAATACTAAAATGTTTCTCTCTCTCTCTCTCTCTCTCTGTGCAGTGGGTTTTGCTATACTTTTGACTGTTTGTGGTGTCGTGCAGTATTTGTTGGGGTTCTGGGGGGGTGGATGTTTGGGGCACGGGCTCCTCTGACAATGGCCGACATCTGTTTTCCGGTGACATGGTGATAAATCACTTGATTCCTTCTTAAAGCTTGCACTGTAAACATGTAAAAGCTTTCTTGGGGGGGGCGGAAAAAAAAAGAATATATCATACCTTTTTTTTTTTAACCTCTGCTGTCCGAAGGAAGGAAATGGATCTCCAATTGTAGTACCTGAACATTTCAAAATTAAAAAATGAGCTGTTTGTATACATTGCCTGATGAAGCATTATTCCTGTTTGCTTTCATTTGCTTCAGTTTTAACATCTTAGCGCTCCAACCTGTTTTTATTTTCTCATGCTGGACCGGAGTTGGTTTCCCACCCCACTATTTCTGAGTCCTTCTCTGCTGCTTCAATAACTGGTGACCCGGGCACTTGAGCAAACTTTGCGGGGAACAAAAGTCTCCCCCATTCTGGCTTGCTTCCGATCTAACCTGGTTGAGGCTCCTCAAACTTCTTTCTTCTCAAACCCCAGGGTAGAAACGCACATTGCTTCTCAAATGTGAAGTGTGAGATCCGACACACTTGCTTCTATTCCTCCATTACACTCCCTGCACAATCGGAGAGCGTCATCTTCATGCTCTCTCTCTTTCTTTCTCTCTCTCTTTCTTTCTTTCTTTCTTTCTTTCTTTCTTTCTTTCTCTCTCTCCAAGATTTCCAAACTTGGGGGTCCCAGGCCTACTTTCTTTCCTTCAGGGGCTGCTTTTGCATTTTAAAACTGGTTTCAAGCTGCTTTTCAATAACGCCACCTCCCTCCTGGGCCATTAAATCCATAGATCCACCCAGCTAGGAATAATTGCTTCACAGCAACCGACTCCCCATTTTCCTCCGAACTCGGCTTTCAATTTTTGTCTTTGCTGGTTTCCTTTCTTTCTTTTTAATTTAGGTTTTGGTTTTTTTTAAGACCTGTTTGCTTTGAATAACCCAGACAATGAGACCCTCCCCTTGTTCTCTTTGCCCCCTTTCCAGAAAGGCCTAAAGAATGTATTTGACGAAGCAATATTGGCTGCGCTGGAGCCTCCGGAACCGAAGAAGGGCCGCAGGTGTGCACTGCTATGAACGTCCGGTCTCTCCACAGCCCCTCCTGCCAAGCCTGGTGTTGATGTCATACTAAAAGCAATGTCGAAATCAAAACTAAAAGAGTTTCAGATTTTCCAATATTTTCCTTTTTTTGTTTTTTGTTTTTTTGCAATAATGACAAAAACGCCACGCGCCCCTTTCCCCCCCCATCACGCTCCCTGCGTCAAGAGGCAAACCTTACGCCTTTCCTCCTCCAAGGGCCCTTCAGTTAGACTAATTCTTTAAAAAAAGAAAACCCCGACATAGAGTTAAGGTATCCCGACCCTGCTTAGTAACCTAGGGGTTGGGGTTTTTGTTTTTTGTTTTGGTTCGTTTACTGTTAAATTGTTTTGTTTGTTTGTTTTCGAGATTCAGGCATGCTTAATGATTTATTATTATTATTATTATTGTTTTGTTTTGTTCCTTCCCTAGCAGACTAATTCTTAGGTCTCTAGCCTCCAGACCCTCTTCCATCCTGCTAAGCTGTCCGTATTTCGGATTCTTGTGGGTTTTTTTTTTTTTTTTTTTTTGCAGCCGGCTTGGAGAGTGGGCTTTTCAATCCTTTGGGGCAGCTTGCCCAGGCAAGAGAACTGTCCCAAAACTGGGCGCTCCTTTGGAAGGGAGGCGCCAGCGGAACCTGCATCTCCTCTGAAGTGGCCTTGGCTCTCTCCTTTGCCCTCCCTTCCTTCCTCCAGGCAGGTGGGGGGAAACCTCGGCCCTCTCGATAATTAGCCCACATCGTGGGGTCAGTTCGGCCAAAAGCTTCCATCTCTGCGTGCGTTTTGGTGTGTTTTGTTGAAACACACTTGGGGGGTGGGTGGAAATCCCACCCGTTTTTTTGCCAATTGCTGGTGTTTTTGGGGTGGTATTCTTTTTGTTGTTAGTTGAGTTTCAGGAATAAAACAACACCACCCTCAAACCTGGCAACATATATAGGAGGTGTTAACGGACAAGAGCAAAGAGCCTCTGGGGTGGTTTGCTCCACACCCCCAACTCTCTTGGTGAGCAGAGCCAGCTATGATAGTAGGCCTGCGTTCAAAGTTCCCTCTCCCCACTCCCCCAAGCTGCCTTCGGAGGTTCGAGACTTGGAGCCTAGGGAACTCTCCGCGTGCCACTAAGTGGGTTTTTCATGGAAAGAGACCCCAAACAGGAGAAGGTATTTTGATAACGTGTTTTGCAAGGGCTGGTAAGAGGTTGGGATGGATTCCAGGAGGTCTCCTGGTGGGTGAGGATCTTCTTTTAACTTCACTCTTCACCGGGATCTTCCCAAAATATACTCTGGCTTTTAATAACCTTTTACAAATCTACCCAGATTCTAATTTCTCGTAGACTCATTAGTGTTGGAACTGATGGCTGTTTTTCTTCCCCTTTCTCCATGTCTGAGTTCTTTGTATATGCATTTTTTTTCCAGATGTATTAAACACAAACTATCTTCACAAGCCCGGCTAATAGCATAATTTCTTCTTCTTCCTACCCTTTCCTTCACCAGCACCCCAAGTTTGTTTTTTCCCCCCTTGCGTCTTTAAAATAAGCCCAATATCTATTTAAAAAATTGTCTTCGGCTGCAATGAGTTCTGGATTTCCCCCTCCTCTCCCCCCTCCCCAGCATTCATTCAGACCTCTCATTCCCTCTGTGCTGACTGGGGGCCTTCTTAGTTACGTTGCCACGTTGTGAAAACAGTTGTGTGTTGTCACAACAATGCCTAAGGGCTCCAATGTGACACGAGCTCCTTGGAAACATTGGAGTTTTCCAAAGAACGAATCCCCAAGGAAGCGATTCCCGGTTTAAAGGCACCTGCCCTCCACCGCCCCCGCCCCCCAGGGCCCACGATGGTGTTCCTTTGCAAAACACACAAGGTTGTGTTATTCCTGCTGCCCGCTGTTGTGTAACTGTGACAACACAAACTCCAGATTGATGCCCGGTGCCAACATTGACTGAGTTTTCTTGGCAGCGTTGAGAAAGCGGTTTGCTCTTTCTTTTCTTCCAAGGTGTTGTTTTGGTTTCTGGCTTGTCATGGGGCGCTGCCACCGTCAGAAATACGAGACAGTTGCCAAGCGTCCGAATGTGGGATGCTACGACGGCCATTAGTGCGAAAAATGATCCCAAGTCTCTCTCTCTCCGCCCCCCAGTGCCGTTGTTAACTTTGAACAGTCACTAAATGAACGGTTGTAAGTCGAGCACTAGCTGTACAGAGAGATTGAAAACACACACACACACACACACACACCCGTGTGATGTAGAGCTGCCTGATGCTCACTTCCTCATTCTGTTCAGAAAGCACGATGGGCCAATCGCTTCCATTTGCAAAACCTGCTTTTTTGCCTTTTTTTTTAAAAGAAAAAAGAAAACCAAACTTCCTTTCTTTCCGGTTTTATTTTTGAGTCGCCAGAGTTGCAGAGCTGCACTTTTGAAAGGGAACCACTAGATGGGGAAACCGAGTCGGTTTAGCCAGCTCATTCTCCCATTTCCCCCCCCCCCTACCCCCACCAGCCACACACCCCCCCCTCCCAAATTTCTATGTCGTTTCAGGGGACGGCTTGCATCCACTGGAGAAACCTCCCCACTCCAGGAGTTTATATTTCCAGCATCTTTCCCTAACGGTGCTGGCTGCATCCCCTGGACCGGCTGCCAAGTTGTTTACATCCGTGCTCTGAATGCATCAACAAGAGCTTTTCTGGAAAGAGCCACAGCAGCTGGGCCCGGGTGTGTGTGGGGGGAACCAGATTCTGCCCAGGGGGGAGGGAAGGTTAGGCTGCTGTTCTCGCGGAATACGGTGTGGCCCTTGAATTGACAGGGGCCCCCATTTATCTCTCAGTCTGTCTGTCCTCTATATCTGTCTATCAACCCTATCTATCATCTACCTATCTGTGTCTGTCAACCATGTGTTTATCATCTCTAAAGGGGTTGATTTCACCCTGTCCTAACTTCTCCGTGGCTCCTCCCTCCTCTTCCTCCATCACTCCTTGTCTCCTCTTCCTTCTCTTGCATGTCTTCCCTCACTCCTTGTCTCTGCCCCTCCTCCTCCTCCTCTTCTTTCTTGTCCTTCACCACACCTCCTTGTCTCCTTTTCCTTCTCTTGCATGTCTTCCAATATTCCTTCTCCCATCCTCTTTCTTGTCCTTCTCCATCACTCCTCCTTTTTCTTCTTCTCTTGCATGTCTTCCATCACTCTTCCTTGTCTCCTCCCCTCCTCCTCCTCCTCCTCCTCTTTCTTGTCCTTCACCACACCTCCTTGTCTCCTCCTCCTCTTGCCTGTCTTCCATCACTTCTCCCCTCCTCTTTCTTGTCCTCCATCACTCTTCCTTCTCCTCCTCCTCCTTCTATTGCATGTCTTCCATCACTCCTTGTCTCCTCCTCTTCCTCCTCTTGTCCTTCATCATTCCTCCTCCTTTTCCTTCTCTTGCATGTCTTCCATCATTCCTCCCCCTCCTCCTCCCCCTCCTCCTCCCTGCAGAACCGACCACTTGGGTTGTGAACCTCTGGCCACGCCAAGGATACCCGTTTATGGGATATTTATATCTCCTTGGCTCAGGACTTGGAAACAGGCCTTGCCTTGCCTGCCTGGCCTCTCCCACCTTCACCCCAAATTCAGGTGTGTGTGTGTGTGTGGGGGGTCTCAGCCCCTCTGCCTGAAGCTCCTCCTTTCTTGACCCCCTCTGGTCCTCCAACACAATCGAGTCTTTCTGCCTCCTCTTCACCCGATGGAAGCCTCCCTGTTGTTGCTTTTGGCAAGGTGAGGCTGCCTGGAGATGTTGAGTGGGAAGCCTGGTGTTTATTTTGGGCCAGATGGCAGTGGGGTGAGGAGGGGGAAAGGAACCCAGCTGCTAAGATCCGGGAGCAAGCAAGAGGAAAACACCTGTACATGTTTCTCTGGGGATTGGAGTCCAGCCCGATAGCAAGAGCTGCCTTAATATATACCTTTCGCAGCGCTTTTACAGCCCTACGCGGTTTAAATTCAGCCCATTGCCCCCAAACAACCTGGATCCTCCTCTTACCGACTTAAGGCCGAGTCAACCTTGAGTCGGTGAGGAGGATCGAACGGCTGGGCGTGGGCACAGTTGGCAAAACTGCAATACTGCATAGTAGCCACGGTGCCCCCACGGCAGAATAGAATAGGACACAGGATGGAATTAGAGCAAACTTGGCCGCTTGGAGACTTGTGGACTTCCCAACTCCCAGAATTCCTCCTCCGGTCACGTTAGCTCAGGGATTCTGGGAGTTTGCAAAGGCCCACAAGTCTTAAACTTGCCAAGTTTGAAGACCCTTGGAATAGAGGATAATACAGGATAGAGGATAGGATAGGAGGAGCCTTGGTGGTGCAGTGGTTAGAGTGCTGGACCGCAGGCCACCTCTGCTGACTATCTATCGGCTGTCTAGGTTGACTCGTCCTTCCGAGGTGGGTAAAACGAGGACCCAGATTGTCGGGGGCAACAGGCTGGCCCTGTAAAACGCTTAGAGGGCTGGGAAGTACTGTGAAGCGGTATATAAGTCTGAAATGCTATAAGTGGATAGGATAGAATATGGAAATAGAATGGAATGGAATGGAAATAGAATGTGGAATAGAATAATAGAATAGGAAAATAGGGTAGACAATAGAGAAAATACACAGAAAGTATGCAGAATAGAACGGAAAGCAGAAGGTGTGGGTGCTCCATCACTGGAGGCTTTTACGAAGAGACTGGACAGCAGGGGGTTGGACTAGAAGACCTCCAAGGTCCCCAATGACTGGGTTAATTCTGTTATTCTTCTGTTCCTCTTCCCGGAGGCCCTTCCAGCAATTGATCTTGCTTCTTCTTTTCTGGCTGCAAGGAGCCTTAAGTGGGCTCAAAAGAGCTTTGTGCATTTTTTTCTTTCTTTCTCCTTTTTATTTTCCCTTCTGGGACTCTCTTCTTCTTCTTCACGGCTTGCCAACGCTCGCAGCTCTGTGCTTTGCTCGTAAGGGGAACCCCCCTTCCTCTGTCCTAAGCTCCATGGGACACCAGAACTGAGCGAAACACACACCTCCACCCACCCAAAACTACCACACCGGAGGCTTTTAGCGTTTTGTTTTTTTCATGGAGACCTGGCCTCTTGCTTCTTTGGGAGACTCCTCCTTCCCACCCCAAAAAGACAGACAGACAGAACAAGTTTTGCCCTTCGATTGTTGCCTGTTGCTATTCTCGCCAGCAGCCCAAAATAGCAGCAGTGGATTTATCTCGTCCCCATTTGAAGCCCGCTGATCTGGTTGCCCTCCCCAAGATCCTGAGGCAATGAATTCCACAGGTTAACCAATTAAGAGACTCTTGTTGAAAAATAATAAGTCCTCCTTTGCTCTGGCTTGGATCTGGTGGCATTAGAGCCCTGGGAGTTTATAGAAAGCTGGTCGTCTGTCTTTCATTTCTTTCTTTCTTCCTCTCCCCCTCCTTCCTTCTCTCTCTCCGCCTTTCTTTTCCTTTCCTTCCTTCCCTCTGCCCCTTTCTCTCCCTTACACTCTCCTTTCCTTCTCTACCCTTTCCTTTTTCTCCTTCCTTCCCTCTACCCTTTTTAAATTTTCTTTCTCCCCTGTACTCTCTTCCCCTTCCTTTCTTCCTTCCTACCCTTCTTTCCTTTTTCTTTCCTCTTCCTTTCTCCCTTTCCTCTCCCCTTCTTTTTTCTCTCCCCTCCTTCTTTCCCTCTCCCTTTTCTCTCTCTCCCCCTTACTCTCTTCCCCTTCCTTCCTCCTCTCTACCCTTTCCTTTCTTTCTCTCTCCTTCCTTCCTTTCCTCTATCTTTTTCTTTCCTTTTCTTTCTCCCTCTTTTTCCTTTCTCTTTCTCCACATTTATTTGACTTTAATGTTGCTTCCGTTCTTCACCTCAGATTTGAGCTTTGTCAATGATTTCAAGGTTTCCGTTCACAGCCAAAAGGGAATGAAACAGAAATGCCATTTAAAAATAAAATAAAAATGTGAGTCAGACTAAGGGCCTACTGCAACTAGTTAGTTGTACAGTATTTTAGAAAAAAAACAGACACAACACACTGGAGGAAAAAAAAAAGGATTCAAACCTAAGAGACAAACGACCACATGGCTTGGAAAAACAGCCTCCGAGATTTCACCCCGATCCAGCATCCAAAGTTTGTGTGTGTGTGTGTGTGTGTGTGTGTGTAAAAAACTGTGTTGCAAAGAAAACCTACAAGGGGTCAAATCTGGCTTGATTTCTTCCTCAGCCAATGGAGAAACTCAGCACGATGACAGCTGAAAGCACATTTTGCACATGCACACACACACACACACACACACACACACACAAACCCCCAAAAACAACCCAGAGCAATCCAAAGCCGTGGGTTTTTTTTTTTCTACAACAGCCACGAGCGCAGCTCCTGGTTGCGTAGGGCGCCAGCTTTGCTGTGATAACTTGTGGCTGAAACGTTAAAAAGAGGCAGCCCCTGCCCCCAGCCCAAAATTTCTCCATTCAGTGTTGGACTCGGCAGAGAGACCCAATGGGAGACAGACCCACTTAACGACGGCGGGGGGATTCACTTAGGTCAAGGATTTACCCATCTAGTAAAAAAAAAAAGTATTTTCTCACAAGTCCCTGGCGGAGAATGTGCCACAACAGGCCAATGAGGTGTGCGCATAATTCTGTCTGCCCTATTTTCTTGGGGGTGGGGTGGGGGACAGAAAATGGGTAGGGGGTCCCTTACCGGGCACGGACGTTCAGCCTCCCCGGTCTCAAGAGAACTTCCTGTCTTGTTCAGCGGCCAAAAAACCCCCCTCCAGCTGGACCTCACCTCCAGCATCTTCCTGTGGCCCCATTAGCTCAGGCGGTGTTGTGCGCTGCCCCCCACCCACCCTCCCTGCCTGCCCCCTAACCTCTCCCCTCCGGTTGCAGGAGAAATGGGGGGGGGGGCTTCGAAGAGGAGAAACCCACCGTAAAAAGAAACCAGCAATCCGGAAAGTTGGTCCCCTCAAACCTGAAGAACGGATGCAGGAACTGGGCATGGATAGTCTAATGGAAAGAAGGACTTGGGGATGACATGATAGAAGTGTTCCAATATCTATGGGGCTGCCCCAAAGAAGAGAGGGAGGGGTCAAGGTATTCCCCAAAGCCCCTGAAGGCAGGGCAAGAAGCAAGGGATGGAAACTCACCATGGAGAGAAGCAACCTGGAATTCAGGAGGAATTTCTCGACAGGGAGAACAATGAACCAGTGGAACAACTGGCCACCAGAAGTGGTGGGTTGCTCCAACCCTGGAGGTTTCTAAGAAGGGACTGGACAGCCATTTGTGAATGGAACAGGAATACAGAACAGAATAGAAAATATGCAAAATAGAATAGAATACGGAATAAAAATGGAATAGAATAGGAGTAGAGAAAAAAGGAAGAAAAATGGAATAAAATAGGAATAGAATAGAATGCAGAATAAAACAGTAGAATAGAATGGAATAGGAATAGAATAGAATAAAGAAAAGAAAACAATAAAAATGGAATAGAATAGGAATAGAATAGAATGCAGAATAGAATACGAGTAGAGTAGAATAGAAATAGTGTAGTATAGAATAGAATAGATGAAGAATAGAATAGATGAATAGAATAGAAATAGTATAAAATAGAATAGATGAATAGAAATAGTATAGAATAGAATAGAATAGATGAATAGAATAGAATAGATGAATAGAATAGAATAGTATAGAATAGAGTAACAGTTGGAAGGGACCTTGGAGGTCTTCTAGTCCAGCCCCCTGCTCAGGCAGGAAACCCTATAAAGGTAGTTCTTGATTTACAACCATTCGTGTAGTGACCACTCAAAGTTATGCCACTGCAAAAAGTGACTCGGGACAGTTGTTTCACCCTTATGACCTTCGCAGAATTCCACATGGTCACGTGAGCAAAATTCAGTCACTCGGCCACTGACTTGCTTTTACGACGGTCGCAGTGTCCCTGTGTGTGTGTGTGTGTGTGTGTGTGTGTGTGTGTGTGTGTGTGATTCCCCCCTTATTAGTGGGAGCCCAGTAACTGGGGGAAGCTGGATTCCCCTTACAAAAAAACTCCCCCCTTATTAGTAACTTAACCCCTGCCCGCGATTCATTTAACACGACGGAGGCGGGAAAGCTCGTCCAACGGGGCCAACGTCCGATTTAACGAAGGCCTCCCTTAGCCACATGAAATTGGGGGGAGGGGACTCCGTCGTGGTTTTAAGTCGAAACTCCCCAAATTACAATCACGATTGGAAACCTTTTAAATATTTTTTTCTTCTCCCCCCTTTTTTTCTTTAAAAAAAAAAGATGCATTGTTCTTTTCTTTGGGACTCCTTTTTTGTCTTCTCCCCCCCCCAACCCCCCAAAGTCACCGACATGTGTGCATTTCCACCACCCGGTGGCACTGTTTACACTTGACAAAGCAGCACCAGTGGAATTTGCAGCTGCACCGCTCCACCACCTCGACTTCCTCCGTGTGGAACCCTCGGCCGCAGCACATCAGCTCGCAGCCGTCGATGGCCTTGGAGGTCTTGTTGCACGCCCTCCCATGGGTACCCAGCACGCCGTTCCGGAGGTCGTGGTCACAGAAATCGGGGCTGGGCTCCAGGTACACCAGGTCCTCGTCCGTGTGGGGCTTGAACTGGGAATTCTTGGGGACTAGCACCTTGGTGGAGGAGCCGATCCTCCGCTGCTCCACCTCCGTGGCGCCGTCGAACTTCTCCTTCAGCACGTTGCCCACTTTCCGGAAAGGCGGCATGGCTTTCCAGCAGGTCTTGACCTCGCACGAGCCTGACACGCCGTGGCACTTGCATTCCACCTTCATGTGGTTCAGGATGGCCTGGGAAAAAGTCAAGGGAGACACACCAAATGAATGGTGGGGCCTTTGGAAGAGAGAGGGGAGAGAAGAAGAGAGAAGAGAAAATAGAAGAGAAGAGGAGAGACGAGAAAAAAGAAGAGAAAATCGAAAAGAGAAAAAAGAGAAGAGAAAATAGAAGAGAGACGAGAAGAGAGACAAGAAAAAAGAAGAGAAAATTGAACAGAAAAAAAAAAAAAAAGAGAAAAAGAAAAGAAAAGAGAAGAGAAGAATAGAAAAGAAGAGAGATAGAAGGAGAAAAGAAGGAGATAAAATTGAGAAAGGAGAAGAGAAAAAAGAGAAAAGAGAAAAGAAAAGAGAGGAGAGTAAATAGAAGAAAAAAGGAGAAGAGAAAAAGAGGAGAAGAGAAAATAGAAGAAGAGAGAAGAGAAAGAGAAAATAAAAGAGAAAAGAGAAAAAAAGGAAAGGAGAGAAGAGTAAATAGAAGAGAGAAAAGGAGAGAGGAGGAGAGAAAATAGAAGAGAGAAGAGACTAAGAGGATTAAAAGGCCTGGAGACGAAAACATACGAAGAAGACCGGTTGCAGGGACTGGACTTGGCCAGGTGTAGAGAAAAGAAGGATTAAGGGGGGACACGATAGCAGCCTCCCAGTATTTGAGGGGCTGCCCCAAAGAAGAGGAAGGGGTCCACTTATTCTCCAAAGGACGGACAAGAAATAAGGGATGGAAAATAGTCAAGGAAAGAAACAACCTGGAACTAAGGAGGAATTTCCTGACAGGGAGGACAATTAACCAGTGGAACAACTTGCCACCAGAAGTGGTGGGTTCTCCATCCCTGGAGGCTTTTAAGAAGAGATGGGACAATCACTTCTCTGGAATGGTCGAGGGGTTGGACTAGAACACCTCCGAGGGCCCTCCCAGTTCTATTCTGATTGATTGATAGATTGACTGATAGATTGATTCATATTCTCTAGGGTCTCCTGCCTTGAGCAAGGGGTTGGACTAGAAGACCTCCGAGGTCCCTTCCGACCCTGTCATTCTGTATTCTGGGATGGAAGAGGTTGCCCTGGACAACATATTGAATTGAAAACCCCTGACATGGCATGACTATTGCAACAAGAGTTCCTATCCTGGGATAGAAGCTGCTTTTCAGCCTATTTGTCCTTGTTTTTGTTATTATCCTTGTCTTTATTATCCTGTACCGTCTGCCAGGTGGTAATAGTTCAAAAAAAAAGGGAGCCCAGGATGAGATGGATCTTTGAGGATGTACTGAACCTTTCTTAAAGCTCTTCCAAAGAGGGGAGAGGGCAACCCACGGTCCTCTGGGCCACGGCCGTAACCCTCTGGAGCGCTGTCCCATCTGCCCCCGTGCAACTGGCAAACCCTACGCAGGACGGTTTTGAGAAGTATTTGCTGGAGGGGTAACCAAGCCCATGGTGCTGTTTACCTTCCGCCCGGCTTCGTTGTTGTGGAGGTTCATGAGGGCTCGGTTGGAAGAGGCCCCTTTGCTTCTCTCTCTCACGTCCACGAAGGTTTGGGAGAAGGCGACCCCGTAAGCAATGTTGTCGGAGCAGCCAGACCACTGGAAGCCTGGAGAAGGGAGGGAAAAAGGGAAGATTGCTGTCGATCGGAGAGAATATTTGCAGCTCGGGGCTGACCTGCGTGGGCTCCTCGGAGCTGGGAGGGGTTTTCTGGCAGACGTTTCATGACCCAGCTAGGCAACATCATCAGTGCTAGAAGGTAGTGGGGTTTGCAGAGATGAAGAGGAGGAGGAAGAGGAGGAAAGGAAGGTAGGTAGGTAGGTAGGTAGATAGGTCAGTCGGTCGGTCCTTGTTGCTGTCTGAGCTTGGATGTTTTCATGCAGACGTTTCATGACCCAACTAGGGAACATCCTCAGTGCTAGAAGAGAGTGGGGTTTGCAAGGAGGAGGAGGAGGAGAGGAAGCAGAAACACTTACCCTGAGGACTGACACCCTGGACCGTGTGATCGCAGCCACACTTCTCCAGCTCTCCGCTGCTGCACGCCCTGGTCACGGCGAAGGCCACGCCAGCAGAGGAAATGGCGTAAACGAAGGCCGCTTCTCGCGTTCCTGGCAGAAACACACCCCCCAAAAAAGAAAAGTGACCCCTGTGATCACATTGTGCCTCTGCTAGATCAGAAAAAAACGGTTGTAAGTCACTAGCGAACTGTCGTAAGCCAAGGACTGCCTCTGTGTGTGTGTGTGTGTGTGTGAGAGAGAGAGAGAGAGAGAGAGATTAGATGGATAGAGATGGATGGATGGGAGACAAGAGAGAGAACGAGAGAGAGAGAGACGAAGATGGATGATGGATGGATGGGAGGCAGAGAAGAGAGAGATAGAGAGATAGATAAGAGATAGATGATGGGTGGAGGATGGATAGGAAAGAAGAAAGACAGAGACATGATGGATGGATGGATGGGAAAGAGAGAGAGAGAGAGAAAGAGAGAGAGAGATCTTCTTTTTCTTTACACTTTTTCAGACTTCTATCCCTCCTCTCTTTTTACTCTTTATCGTTTCTTTTGACCATTTAGTTTAATGTCATTTTTTTAAAAAAATGTGCCTGCTTTGGAAAAATATAATAAAATTATTTGAAAGAAAGAAAAAACAAACAAACCCTAAAGTTTCACAACAGACACCGGGGGTAAATTTTGTCCTTCTCCCGTCCAGGTTTGAAAAGGCTCTTGGTCTTACTACACTTTGACTTATTTGTTCAAAACCTCTGTGTGCGCGTGTGCGTTTGTGTGTTTTTAAAAAAACTCTCGGTTCCCAAAAAAAGGATGCCTAGATGTGGTCGGTCCAGCATGAATGGGAGCAGTTTGGGAGCAGGAGTGGGGGGTTAGTCAAACAGAAATGTGTCTCTTTGGATCAACTCGTGGCGGGAGTGGGGGGGTCTGGCCAAACCGCGCCCCCTGCTTCCCTCGGCTGTAATTCTGCGGACGCCGGTAAGAAGAGACGCAGAAGAAAGAGAAGAACCCAACAGAACTGGAGGGCGGCCTCTTCTCCCTCCCTGGGACGCGAACCCTGGGCCTCCCAGCCCTTGGGGGGAAAAAACGATGTTGAGGCTCTAGAAAAAGTGCAGAGAAGAGCAACCAGGATGATTAGGGGGACTGGAGGCTCAAACATACGAAGGACGGTTGCAGGAACTGGGCCTGGCTGGTCTAGGGAAGAAGAGAAGGACCAGGGGAGACAGGAGAGCAGTGCTCCAATATTTGAGGGGCTGCCACAGAGAGGAGGAAGGGGTCAAGCTATTTTCCAGAAGGCCAGACAAGGAATAATGGATGAAAACTGACCAAGGAGAGATTCGACCTGGAAATAAGGAGAAATTTTCTGCCAGTGAGGACAGTCAGCCCGTGGAACACAAGTTGTGGGAGCTTCATCATCCCTGGAGGCTTTCAAGAAGAGGCTGGACTGCCATCTGTCAGAAATGGTGTGGGGTCTCCTGCTTGGAAAGGGGGTTGGACTAGACAACCTTACAAGGTCCCTTCCAATTTCCTGACAGTGAGAACCATCAACCCAACGGAACAGAAGTTGCCTTCAGAAGTTGTGGGAGCTTCATCCTTGAAGGCTGTCAAGAAAAGACTGGATTGCTATTGGTCAGAAATGGTGTAGGGTCCCCTGCTTGGGCAGGGTGGGGGGTGGGGTTGGACTAGATGACCTACACACAGTCCCTTCCCACTGCTAAATCTACCACCCTAGGAGAAACGGGCCACAACGCTTCCTCCTCCTCCTCCGAGGGGCTAATCCTCAAGCCCATTCCCTCTGGAGAAGCCGCCGTCGTGTGATGCCAGCGGGTGGGTGGGTGGGTCAACCCAAAGGAAGGGAACATTGGTTTGAGGTAGCTTCTCCGTCCCATCTTGCGGACGCCCCCGTTCCTGCCAAGGGCGGTTGGCCCGCCCGACAGAGGCTCCTGTCTCCAAGGAGGCCTCTGCCCTTCGCTTCAACTCCCTCGCCCATCCTCCCCTCCCCTCCAAACGCAGCCCAGGAGGGGACAGAGGTGACCTCCTTCGCGAGAGGAGAGGCTTTGGGGAGGAAAAAGCCCTCCCCCCCTCCTTAAAAAAACTTTCCAAATTTGGGCACTTTTGGCTTCGGGACTTCCAATCTGGAGAAGCGACTGCCAGGACCTTTTGCATTAATTGTGGTTAATGACAGAGTTGGTTTTGCTCTGTGGCCCGCCCGAAAGAGAGAGCGAGAGAGAGGGAGCTTCATTCCTTGGTATTTTTGGTATTTCCAGGGCACAGATCTCCGGGCAGCATTTCCTTTCCCTCTCTCCCCTCCCTGAAGAAAAGCAAGAGAAAGTTAAATAAGAAGCCAAGGGGGCTTTGCAAAAGGACGAGGCTCCCCGCTTCCTTGGTTAAACCGGAGGCCGGATGCAATTCCAGCGACCAATAAATGGAGACAGAAGCATTTCTACCCAATCTCACCCCTTTTCCTGGCTTTTTTTTTTTAACCTCCACTCCCCCTTCTGCAAATGCCCTGAAAATCTGTCAGTAAGGTGCAGCTGCAAAGGGGAGACTCTCTTGCCAAAATAAAACAACACACACAAAAAAACATGGTATTTGAACATTAGAACCTCAAAAGCAGGAGAGAGGGGAGAAAAAAAAAGGAATTTATGTCTCCACCACGTTTGGCAGCTCTTGTTCCACACTGCAACCTTTTATTGCAGGCTCTGGTGACCGACTAGGAAGGCTGAGTGACTGAATAAAAGGTGTGCAGGGGAGGAAGAGAAGGAAGGAGGGTTGAAAGACAGAGGAGAAGGAGAGGAGGGAGTGACGGAGGGGGAGAAGGAAGAAGGAGAGTTGGAAGACAGGAGAAGGAGTGGATGGAGGAGAAGAGGAGAAAGAGTTGGAAGACAGGAGAAGGGAAAGGAGGAGAGCATGGAGAAGAGGGAGTGATGGAGGAGAAGGAAGGAAGGAAGAATTGGAAGACAGGAGAAGATGGGAAAAGAGGATGGAGGAAAAGAGAAGTGAGTGATGAGAAGAAGGAAGGAAGGAAGGAGGAGAGACGGAGAAGGAGAGGATGGAGGAAAAAGAAGAAAAGGAGAAGGAGGGTTGGAAGACAAAGTGGAGGAGAGGATGGAGAAGAAGGAGTGATGGAGGAGGAGAAGGAAGGAAGGAGGAGATGGAGAAGGAGAGGACGGAGGAAAAAGAGGAGAAGAAAAGGAGAAGGAGGGTTGGAAGAGAAAGTGCAGGAGAGGATGGAGAAGGAGTGATGGAGGAGGAGAAGGAAGGAAGAGACGGAGAAGGAGTTTGAAGACGGAGGAGAAGGAAAGGATGGAGGAGGAGAAAGAGGAGAAGAAAGAAGGAAGGTTGGAAGATGATGATGGAGGAGAAGGAAGAAGGAGAGGAGGGTTGGAAGACAGGAGGAGAAGAGGAAGAGGAGGAGGAGGAGGAGGAAGAAGAGAAGAAGGAGGAGGAGGAGAAGAAGAGAAGAAGAGAAGGAGAAGGAAAGGAGGAGGAGAAGAGAAGGAGGAGGAGGAGGAGGAGAAGAAGAAGGAGGAGGAGAAGAGAAGAAGGAGGAGGAGGAGGAGAGGAAGAAGGAGGAGGAGAAGAGGAAGAAGGAGGAGGAGGAGGAGGAGAAAAGGAGGAGGAGGAGGAGAAGAGAAGGAGGAGGAGGAGGAAGAAGAAATTCAAAGCTGTCAAAATGTTCCTCAACCACAGCGACTTCCAAAAGCGCATGGACTTCAACCCCACCCACCCCAGAATTCCCTTCCCCGTCCCCGCCAGGCGGTTTCAAAAGTCCCCTCCTCTGCCTCTCCCCCTCCCCGCCGACCTCCTGCCCACCCCCTCCCCCACCCCTGGCTGGGGACCCTCCCCTACCTTGCGTGACCACCTTGCCAAACACCGGCAGGCTCTCCAAGGTGGAGCAGTTCCACCGGCGGTTCCGGAACTGGAACTGACACTCCTCAATGGCCAGCTGGGCCCCGCGGCGCACGGCGTCCATGACCTCCAGGTTCCTCTTGCACATCTGGACCTGGCGCTGGATCAGGCCCTTCAGCTTCTCGCAGGTCTCCTCCTCGGAGATGCTGCCCACCGACGAGAGCTTGGCCAGGTACCTGCGGGAGGAGGAAGAGGAGGAGAAGCGCGTCTGGGACGTTGGGAAGGTGTCCAACCGGACGGCAGCTTCGCTCCGCTTGATGAACCCCAAAGTCTTGGCCAGGATAACCATGTCCGAAGGGACCTCAGAGGTCTTCTAGTCCAACCCACTGCCTGAGCAGGAAACCCTCGACCATTCCAGACAACGGGTGGTCCGGTCTCTTCTTGAAAGCCTCCAAGGATGGAGCAACCCACAACTTCTGAAGGGAAGTTATTCCATCCATCCATCCTCCCTCCCTCCCTCTGTCACGTATCTTATCTGTCAATCTCAACATCATAGGCCTGGAAAGGGATCTTGGAGGTCGTCTAGTCCAACCCCCTGCTCAGGCAGGAGACCCTAGGCCACTCCAGACGAATGGCTGTCCAGTCTCTTCTTGAAAACTCTCCAGTGTTGGAGCAACTTGCCACTTCTGGTGGCAAGCAGTTCCACTGGTTCCTTGTCCTCCCCGTTAGGAAGTATTTCCTTAGTTCCGGGTTGGATGAGTCTCCATCCATGGCTTCTTGTCCTTCCTTCAGTGGCTTTGGAGAATAGCTTGACTCCCTCTTCTTTAGGGCGGCCCCTGAGATATTGGAAACGCTGCTATCCTGTCGCCCCACCCACCCACCCACCCAAAATCCTCTTTTTCTCTAGACTGGCCATGCGGCCAGCTACATTTCCTGGGATGGAGCCCCTAGCTACGGGCAAAGGCTTAACCGGGAGATACCCAGCTTGGTTTGTCACACAAACCAGGTTTCCTTCCTTGTTTCAGGGTGCTGTCTCTCCCCCCCCATGATCAGCCCCCCTCCCCAAACCTGTCCCGCAGCCTGTCGCTTCTCCAGCTCCCAACAGCTGTCCTTTGTCTGGGAGACAGATGGGGCTGGCCCTGTCACGTCTTCAGGAGGCTCACTGTATCCCAGGGCTGTTCGGAGAAGCCAAAGACCGTGGAGATGCGGCCAAAGTCAGCACAAGAAGGACAGCGGCTGCCAGGAACCTCCCTGGGCCTGGGCAGCGTTGTGATCCCCAGAGGCTCCCTCTAAAACCACTTCCCTCCCGAAGGCCAGGCCGAGATTGAGACATGTATGTATGTATGTATGTATCTGTCTATCTGTCTGTCTGTATGTATCTGTCTGTCTGTCTATCTATCTATCTATCTATCTATCTATCTATCTATCTATCTATCTATCTATCTATCTATCTATCTATCTATCTATCTATCTATCTATCTATCTATCTATCTATCTATCTATCTATCTATCTATCTATCATCTATCTATCTATCTATCTATCTATTATCTATTCTATCTATCTATCTATCTATCTATCTATCTATCTATCTATCTATCTATCTATCTATCTATCTATCTATCTATCTATCTATCTATCTATCATCTATCTATCATCTATCTATCTATCTATCTATCCATATCTATCTATCTATCTATCTATCTATCTATCTATCTATCTATCTATCTATCTATCTATCTATCTATCTATCTATCTATCTATCTATCTATCTATCTATCTATCATATCTATCTATCTATCTATCTATCTATCTATCATCTATCTATCTATCTATCTATCTATCTATCTATCTATCTATCTATCTATCTATCTATCTATCTATCTATCTATCTATCTATCTATCTATCTATCTATCTATCTATCTATCTATCTATCTATCTATCTATCTATCCATCCATCCATCCATCCATCCATCCATCCATCCATCTATCTATCTGTATATATATATAATATATTCCCTGGGGGTCAGCGCTGGCAACCCCTGCAGGCTGCAGCTGCAGAAGATGAAAGGCTGCTGGGGGACCAGAGCACATGGCTCCGGGTGAACTCCAGAGTCACGGGAATCGTCAGGCTAGAAGGGGCTTAGAATAACGGAGTTTGAGGAGGGGGACCTTGGAGGTCTTCTAGTCCAACTCCCTGCTCCAGGCAGGAAACCTATCATTCCAGACAACTTGGCTGTCCAGTCTCTTCTTAAAAAACCTCCAGTGTTGGAGGCACCCACAACTTCCGGTGGCAGGCTGTTCCACTGAGGATGGATCTGGGATTGAAGGATAACAGAGTTGGGAGGGACCCGGGAGGTCTTCTAGTCCAACCCCCTGTTCAAGGAGGAGACCCTAGACCATTTCAATGAATGAATCAGAATAGAGCTTGGAAGGGACCCCGGAGGTCTTCTAGTCCAACCCCCTGTTCAAGGAGGAGACCCTAGACCATTTCAATGAATGAATCAGAATAGAGCTGGAAGGGACCCCGGAGGTCTTCTAGTCCAACCCCCTGTTCAAGGAGGAGACCCTAGACCATCTCAATGAATGAATCAGAATAGAGCTGGAAGGGACCCCGGAGGGACCCGGAGGTCTTCTAGTCCAACCCCTGTTCAAGGAGGAGACCCTAGACCATTTCAATGAATGAATCAGAATAGAGCTTGGAAGGACCCCAGAGGTCTTCTAGTCCAACCCGTTGTCACGCACTCTTCGCAAGGGATGACCAGATGCCCCACAAGGACAGGAGGCGTGGGGGGGGGGGTGGGGTGAAGGCGAGGCTGCCATTTTGGCAGCGCCAGCGGTTCTTTTTTTTTTTCTCCCCCTCCCCCCTTCCTTCCTTCCTTTCTTTCCAGCTGATGGGAGCATCAAACGGAGAGGCGGAGGCGTCTCCAGAGCTCCTCTTTCAAATCCTTCCAAACAGATGCTCCAGATAAAGAGTTTTTTTTCCCCCCCAAACAAATCCTTATTACTGTGGTGGGGAGGATCAAAATGAAGATTAACGTGTTATTTCAACGATAAACGGGCCGCTGTCCTCCAGGCTCAAGAGGGAACGGGGAAAAAAAAAAAGAAGGGGAAAAAGAAGGAAAAATCCAATTTCCCAGATGTCTCTGTCCGCGAGGCTCAGCAAAGCTTTGTGAAACAGGGGGGCTGCCCACCCACCCACTCACCTCCCCGCTTTCCTGTTTAGAAAGCCTGGGAGTTTTTTTTCTTTTTAAGAAGAGACTGGGCAGTCCCTTTTCTGAAAGGGCCTGGGGCCTCCTGCTTGAGCAGTGGGGTTGGACTAGATGACCTCCAAGGCCCCTTCCCACTCCGCCATTCTTTGACCCCTATGGCCTCACGGTTCAAGCCCGAGCTACAAATACCCTCTTCTAGTAATTCTGCACCTTTGCGCATATCCTGCCTTTTACCTACGGGCCTAAAGGTGAGGCGTACTAGGAAAGTTTGCCAACCAGCTGCCAATTCAATGAAGACTTCACGCAGGTAGCAGCAGGTAGATAAGAGGTGGAAGGAGAACTATATTGGAGAGAGAGAGAGAAGGGGAGAAAGAGAGAGAAGGGGAGAGAGGAGAGAGGAAGAGAAGAAGTGAGGGGAGAGAGAGGGGGGAGAGAAAGAGAAGGGAAGAGAGAGAGAAGGAGAGAGAGTGAGAAAAAGAGAGAAGGGGAGAGAGAAAGAGGAGAGTGAGTGAGAGAGAAGGATAGAGAGAAGGGAGAGAGAGAGAGAAAGAAGGAGTGAGGGAAGGAGAGAGAGAGAGGAAGAGAGGGGAGAGAGTGAGAAAGGGGAGAGAAGAGGAGAGTGAGTGAGAGAGAAGGATAGAGAGAAGGGGAGAGAGAGAGAGAGAAAGAAGGGAAAAGAGAAGGAGAGAGAGTGAGAGTGGGAAAAGGAGAGAGAAGGGGAGAGAGAAGGAGAGAGAGAGAAAGGAGAGAGACTGAGAAGGATAGAGAGGAGAGGAGAGAGAGAAGGAGTGAGGGAAGGGAAGAGAGAGAGAAGGGGAGAGAGTGAGAAAAGGAGAGAAAAGGGGAGAGAAAGAGGAAAGAGAGAGAAAAGGGGAGAGAAGGATAGAGAGAAGGGGAGAGGAGAGAGAAAGAAGGAGCGAGGGAAGGGGAGAGAGAGAGGAAGAGAAGGGGAGAGAGTGAGAAAAGGGGAGAGAAAGAGGAGAGAGAAGGAGAGAAAGAGAGAGAGAGAGAATGAACACAGCACCTGGCTGGAATTCATACAAGGCAATTTGCAAAGACATGCCAGTCTCAACACGCCTGGGGAGCATTCTAGCCCTTCTAACATTTTGACAGATTCTCTTTCCCTTTTTAAAAAACTCCAAACACCTCTTGACAAGAGAAGGAAAAATAAACCAGCATCTTCACCGGTCGGTCGGGAGAAGGGCAGGACCAAGGTGCTGGGGGGGGATTTCCCAGCTGTAAGACAAGGCCTGCCCCCAAAAAGAGGGCATAGAATAGAATACAATGGAATAGAGAGAAAGAATAGAAAAGAAAAAAAGAATAGAAAGAGAATAGAAAACAGAATGGAAAACAGAATAGAATATAGAATAGAATGTATGGAGATAATAGAATAGAATAGAAAATTAGAATAGAATAGAATTAGAACAGAACAGAACAGAACAGAATACAATATATGGAAATAATAGAATAGAATAGGAGAAGAGAAGAAGAGAAGAGTGAATATAGAATTGAACAGAATACAGAAGAGAAGAGAATAAGGAATAAGGGAAAGGTAGTAGAATATACAATAGAATAGAATATAGAAAAAGAATAGAAAAGAAAAAAGAAAAGAAAAGAACAGAAAGAGAATAGAAAACAGAATAGAATATAGAATAGAATAAGGAATAGAAAAAAGAATAGGATATAGAATAGGATATAGGATATAGGATAGAATGGAATGGAATGGAACGGAATGGAATAAGCAGAGTCAGAAGGGGCCTTCGAGGCCTTCTAGTCCAACCCCCTTGCCTAGGCAGGAATCCCTATATACCCTACACTTACAAACTCTTCTTGGCGTGTAAGCTCCTCCCTCCTCTCTCCCTTCCACCAGATATCTCCCCTTTCCCCCCAGGGAGTTCGAGGCAGCCGAGGTGGCACCACAACATCCAACCACAACCACTCCTTGGGGTGGGAGGCCAGGCCGAGACTTTCCCAACGGCTCCCGGGGGCCAAGCGGTTTGAATGCCGGGCCCTGCTCCAGCCTCCGCCCCACCACCACCGCCGCCTTTTCACCTTCAGGCTCCCTAAGGCCACGTGTGGCTAGTCTCTCACTCACAGCGTGGCTTTCTTTTTCTTTTAACGGCGCAAAGCCCCCTCCCCAGTGGGGGGCTGCTTGGGCCCCCTCGTTGGACCTCGTGAAAGATTTAGCCAGGGTTTCTATCCCAAGATACTACTCCTCCTCAACCGAAGCACAGGGGTTGTTCTCGATACGCTCGGATTACTCATTACAAAACCGATCCCAGCCAGGAAGCTCGCTAGATGAACAAAAATCTCTCTTTTTATATATATATATATATAAAATATAAACCTTCCTTCCCTTGGCCTCATTCAAGAGACCATCAGGGAGGGAATTAAGAGGGACAGAATCGTTCAAAGTGACAACGGCAGTGAAGAAGAAGAAAGAAGGAGGAGGAGAAGGAGAAGAAGAGGAGGAGGAGGAAGGAAGAAGGAGAAGGAGGAGGAGGAGGAGGAGGAAGGAAGAAGGAGGAGGAAGAAGAAGGAGGAGGAGGAGAAGGAGAAGAAGAAAAGAAGAAGAAGAAGAAGAAGAAGAAGAAGAAGAAAGAAAGGAGGAGAAGGAGGAGAAGGAGGAGAAGGAGAAGAAGAGGAGGAAGGAAGAAGGAGAAGGAGAAGACTTAAGGACTATTTTTCACACTGAACAACCTTTGGGCCATCGAAGTTCAGGTCCTTGGCCATCCACCGACTCGTATTTATAACGGTTGCAGCGTCCCTTTTGCGACAAACAAAGAGTCAAGTGGGGAGGCCAGATTTAACTTAACCACCAGGTGATTAAACAGATAACAGATAATCAGAGTGGGAAGGGACCTTGCAGGTCATCTAGTCCAACCCCCCACTGCCTAAGCAGGAGGCCCTACCCCATTTCTGACAGAGGGCAGTCCAGTCTCTTCTTGAAAGCCTCCAGGGATGAAGCTGCCACAACTTCCGAGGGCAACTTCTGTTCCATTGAATATAGAACACCAGAGTTGGAAGGGACCTTGTAGGTCATCTAGTCCAACCCCTCTTCCCAAGCAGGAGGCCCTACACCATTTGTGACAGAGGGCAGTCCAGTCTTTTCTTGATAATATAAATATAAATATAAATCTGTTCATCTCCCATCAGCTGCCTAAAGGGGAAAAGAACACTTTCCTCACCAGGGTAAAAAAAAACACAACCTTGGGTGGAACGGCTCCCACACCTGGGCACGCAACACACGCACACACACACTGCCACGGAAACCCCAGCATCCCTCCTGTCAGCAGATGCAGACTGGGTAGTGATACACAAACCCACCCACCCACCCCAAAAAAGTCAGCAAAGCCAAAGAAGGTTTCTTCCCCTTTCCCCCTGTTGTCCCCCCAAAAGAGAAAAAAATACAGGACAAGACATAGATCAGCGTGGAACTGCTCCAAGGATTTAATATCACTTGGGGAAAAAAATCATCTCATTTTCTTCAAACCTCATCCTCCCTCCCTCCCCCACCCCAGTTTCTCATCTCGAGGTCAAAAGAACCAAAATGGGGGATGCCACCGTCCCATACGGGCAAATCCAACAATGCTGACCCCGTCGTCCCACTGCCGACGCCCTGGTATCTCAAGGGCAACCTGGAGAATGGCGAAACCAGGCCCCGAGACCTCAAAAAAAACCCACCGAGAGTTGGAAGAAATAACGTTCAGCCCGTTTCAAATCCCACCATCGCAACAGAGGGGTTGCGTTTCCACCAAAAAGCAGCTGGATTTACACAACATGCACACAAGAAAGTGGGGAGGGGAAACCCACTTTGTATTTATTCATCGTGGCTTTTTTCTCTAAGGCAGGGATCTCCAAACTTGCCCAATTTAAGAGCTGTGGACTTTTCAACAGATTAAGAGTTCTGGACTTCAATTCCCAGAGTTAAGACTTGTGGACTTCAACTGTCAGAATAAAGACCTGTAGGCTTCAATTCCCAGGGAATTAAGACTTGTGAACTTCAACTTCCAAAATTAAGAACTGTGGACTTCAATTCGCAGGGAATTAAGACTTGTGGACTCCCAAGAATTAAAACTTGCGGCTTCAACCCTTAGAATCAAGACCTGTAAACTCCCAGAAATCTGCAGTTTTGGAGACCCCCCTGCTCTATAAAGAATTCAGGACCAATTTTTTTTAAAAAGCGGAGTCCATCTATTTTATTCCAAGGATCACCCGATAGGATGCCGTCGAGTCGTTTCATGTGCTTTAGCACTCAGCCTGTTGGCCGTTACCTGCCTTTACGTCTTCTCCAAAGGGGGGGAAAAAGAAAAAAAAACACAGTGAAAACTTAACAGCCAATGACGTCTCCCAGGCCCAGGGTGCATCCCAGGGACTAGGGCCTTGAGGCGGCTTTGAAATTTGCAGCTTTGACCACAGCTTCTTGGTTTACTCTCAGATGCGGCCCCACCCCAGAAATATCCCTACCCCTGAGACGTTTTAGGATCCCAGGTGTTGCAAAGGGCCAGGATATATCCCCACACACGCATGCAAACGACGCAACGGTTCCACGGCTGGCCTCAATCTCCCTCAAACCAGTTCCCAGCTCGGCATCCGGGTCATGATTTAAGCTGCAAATATTTACCTCTGTTTTTATGATAATTGTTTAATCGCACTTGTTGTTCAGTGGAAGGGAAAAGAAAAAAAAACCCAGGGCAGGCTACAAAGTTGGCCGGTGGCCCCAAATGGAGGCCACAAAAAATCCTCGTCTTACGACTACAAATCCAGCCCCCCAAATTTCCGCGGTTGAAGTGACTCCCTTTGCTTACGTGAGTTTTGCCTCGTTTTATGACCTTTCTCGCCTCGGTCGCTAAGTGAGCCCTGGCAGTTGTGAAGCCAAAGCCGCACAGGAGTTCAGCAAATCCAGCTTCTCCCCCCACCCCCGTTGACTTGGCTGGGCGAGCGTCGCAAAGGGGATCTCGCATGATGCCCCCCGGCCCCCACCCAAGGATGCCGTGACCGTCGTAAATGTGAGTCAGTTGCCGAGCAGCCGAACGTTAAGTCACATGACCATTGGGACACTGCCAACGGTCGTTAAGTGTGAACAACGGTCCCGCGTCCCTTTTTTTCCAGGGCCGTTGCAACTTTGAACGGACGGACACTAAACAAACTCAATTACTTAAGTCAATTACTATCTGTAGGTCAAAAAACCCACTTTAGTGACCAGCAGCGACTTATACTCCTGCCCAAAGAGGTCTTCACAACTTCTACTTCTCCATCCTGTTTAAAGCAATAAATTGCCTTTTTTTCCTTCTTCTTCCCCTTTCCCTAAATGCCTTATTTCAGCCTTGCAAGAGAGGAAAATCACAGGAGGTCCCTATTGAGAGTCTAAAAGCATCCGTTTAAAAAGCAAGGGAAAACCCAGGCTAAGTCTGGTCTAACTATTTTGTTTTTTCTCTCTGACCCTCTTGAAAACGGGGCAGGGCTGTTGTGTAAAAGCAAAACGTGGTGGTTGTCATGTTGTTAACTTCTACTGTGCTAAAGAGACGAAGTGCCATTTTCTTTCCTTTTCTCCCTTGGCGCTATATTTCTTTTCTTTTCCCTCCCTCCCTTAGTTTTCCACTACCTTTTTATTTTCCTTTGTATTTTGTACTTTCAAAAATCAATAAAAATAACATATCTATCTATCTGTTTTTGAGTGTGTGTGTGTGTGTGTGTGTGTGTGTAGAGAGAGAGACAGAGAGAAAAAAGAGAGAGAGACAGAGGACAGACAGAGAGAAAAGAGAGACAGAGAAAGAGAGAGACAGAGAGAGACAGAGAGAAAGAGAGAGAGAGAAAGAGAGACAGAGAGAGAGACAGACAGACAGACAGAAAGAGACAGACAGACAGACAGACAGACAGACAGACAGACAGACAGAGAAAAGAGAGAGACAGAGAAAGAGAGAGACAGAGAGAAAAAGAGAGAGAGACAGAGGGACAGACAGAGAGAAAGAGAGAGACAGAGAAAGAGAGAGACAGAGAGAGACAGAGAGAAAGAGAGAGAGAGAAAGAGAGACAGAGAGAGAAAGAGAGACAGACAGACAGACAGACACACACACAGACACAGACACACACACACACAGAACTTCCAGTCTTGAGGAAAAAAAAGTGGTGGGGGGGGAGAAATAAATGAAAAAAAAATTAAAATTAAATAATTTATAAATAAATTAAACCCACGCATTTTACAAAATTTGGTTGGCTTTTAAAGCAAGAGGCTGGGTCATTTCAAGCCTTATTGTCCGTGATTGTGCGAGGAATGATAACTCTCTAAAAGTGGGTTTATTGTTTACCCAGAATAAAAGGTTTAGCCAGAAAAAGTTGGATTACAAGCCTTTAAACGGGGAATGGAGGAGATAAGTTGGATCAACATTTGAATTGTGGCAGTAAACCTGCAAACTAGCATTTATTCCTCAGCCTGGCTGCATCCTTGTTTTGTGCTCCCTTAATATATTCTCTTTCTCTCATCTATCTATCTATCTATCTATCTATCTATCTATCTATCTATTATCCACCTACCTACCTACCTGTCTATCTATCTAGTCTACCTATTTCCTTACCAATTTACCTCCAAAAGGTGTGAGTTGCTCCAACACTGGAAGAGATTGGACAGCCATTTATTTGTCTGAAATGGGGTAGGATTTTCTGCCTAAACGGGGTTGGACTGGAAGACCTCCAGGTCCCTGTTCTTATTCTTGTTCTTATTCTAACCTACCTACCTACCTGTATCTCTCTCTCTCTCTCTCTCTTTCTCCCTCTCTTTCTCTCTCTTTCTTGGTTTCTCTTTCTTTTGCTCTCTCTCCCTCCCTCTCTCTCTCTCTCTCTCACACACACACACACAGACACACATTCTCTCTTCACAACAATTCTGCTAGGTAGGCCACTCCAGAGGTGCCCAACCCCCCCAGCCTCGCCAATCCCTACAAACCCCGAGCCCCCATCATCCCCCGCAATTCCGCGCCCGTTCGGCTCTCCCGCTCGGGGGACCCCACCCCCGTCCCCAACCTT